>NC_133335.1:203817372-203929872 GCF_042186555.1 Aquarana catesbeiana | reverse complement strand
TTTTTTTTTTTTTACAAATAAATATGTGAAAAGTGTGGCGTGCATTTGTATTCAGCCCCCGAGTCAATACTTTGTAGAACCACCTTTCTCTGCAATTACAGCTTCAAGTCTTTTTGGGGATGTCTCTACCAGCTTTCCACATCTAGAGAGTGACAGTTTTGCCCAATTTTCTTTGCAAAATAGCTCAAGCTCTGTCAGATTGGATGGAGCGTGTCTGTGAACAGCAATTTTCAAGTCTTGCCACAGATTCTCAATTGGATTTAGGTCTGGACTTTGACTGGGCCTTTCTAACATATGAATATGCTTTGATCTAAACCATTCCATTGTAGCTCTGGCTGTATGTTTAGGGTCGTTGTCCTGTTGGAAGGTGAACCTCCGCCCCAGTCTCAAGTCTTTTTGCAGGCTCTAACAGGTTTTCTCCTAAGATTTCCCTGTATTTGGCTCTATCTATCTTCCCATGAACTCTGAGCAGCTTCCCTGTCCCTGCTGAAGAAAATCATCCCCACAACAAGATGCTGCCACCACCATGTTTCATGGATGGTGTGTTCAGGGCGATGTGCAGTGTTAGTTTTCCGCCACACATAGCGTTTTGCTTTTAGGCCAAAAAGTTCAATTTTGTTCTCATCTGACCAGAGTACCTTCTTCCACATGTTGCTGTGTCCTCCACATGGCTTCTCACAAACTGCAAACCGCACTACTTATGGATTTCTTTCAACAATGGTTTTGTTCTTGTCACTCTTCTATAAAGGCCAGATTTGTGGAGTGCACGACTAATAATTGTCCTGTGGACAGATTCTACCACCTGAGCTGTGGATCTCTGTAGCTCCTCCAGAGTTACAATGGGCCTTTTGGCTGCTTCTCTGATGAATGTTCTCCTTGCCTGGCCTGTCAGTTTAGGTGGACGGCCATGTCTTGGTAGGTTTGCAGTTGTGCCATACTCTTTCCATTTTCGGATTATATATTGAACAGTGTGCCGTGAGATGTTCAAAGCTTGGGATTTTTTTTTTATAACCTAACCCTGTTTTAAACTTCTCCACAACCTTATCCCTGACCTGTCTGGTGTGTTCCTTGGCCTTCATGATGCTGTTTGTTCACTAAGGTTCTCTACAAAACCTCTGAGGGCTTCACAGAACAGCTGTATTTATACTGAGATTAAATTACACACAGGTGGACTCTATTTACTAATTAGGTGACTTCTGAAGGCAATTGGTTCCACTAGATTTTAGTTGGGGGCATCAGAGTAAAGGGGGCTGAATGCAAATGCACGCCACACTTTTTAGATATTTATTTGTAAAAAAAATTGAAAACCATTTATCATTTTCCTTCAACTTCACAATTATGTGCCACTTTGTGTTGGTCTATCACATAAAATCCCAATAAAATACATTTACGTTTTTGGTTGTATTATGACATAATGTAGAAAATTTCAAGGGGTGTGAATACTTTTTCATAGCACTGTATGCAATAATGTCAAAGGAAGGGGTATATAATATTACAAAAGAGAGACTGTTGAAAGTGAAGGTGAAGGTCGGATTCATTGTTCCCAGCCCAGTGTACATATATACAGTACCTGCTTGCGCACAGAATTGGAATCCAGGTGGGATATTGGCTAAAGATTTTTTTCAGGCCATTGGATGCCATAATTGTAGATTTTAGGGCAGTTTCGTGACTCAATGGTGGAAATATACGATATGCTGATACAGCATTGGCTTCATTTTATCACTTTCCCTCACATTTACAACATATCTATGAGGACATTTACTTTAAACCCACCAAAGAAGCTGACCTCTCCCTTGTAGAAAGTCCTTTGATGTACAGAAATGGCTTTCATCCCAAAGAGCCATGGGCTACCGCAATTACTTGAAGGATCTCCATTGCATTAAAGATAACATTGTGGCCTTGGATATGACCAAGATAGGAAGAGTCTTTGTTTTTTGCTAAATATTATTATCCCAGATGTATTTTATAAAAATTTTCTCTAGATAGCAATCTGGCATTCATGCAGAGATTGACCATCAAACACCCAGCCCATAGTCAATTCTTCAACATGAACAGAGCAAGGGTGCTTATGGAGGTGTCAATGTACCTACCTACAGATATCCCAGTGTTTTAAAACGTTAGGGTCAAGTAGTGATCATCTAATGGTAAATGTAAAGGTAAAATCCAACCAAATTTTTTTTGTGAACAGTTCACTAACCATGCAAGGCTGGCTAATTCATTTCACTGTAGAGGGGAGCATCTTCCTCCCCCCAGATGTGAGATCTATGCCCACTGATAATGATTGGCATAGGTGACTGTTATTTTGTGATTACAGTAGAAGGGTGAGGTGGCAGAACGCTGGTCCATGGTCTAGGTCAGTGATGGAGAACCTTGGCACCCCAGATGTTTTGGAACTACATTTCCCATGATGCTCATCTACACTGCAGAGTGCATGAGCATCATGGGAAATGTAGTTCCAAAACATCTAGGGTGCCAAGGTTCGCCATCACTGGTCTAGGTGAACAATCAAATGTACTACGTTGGTTTGTTCTAAGGCAGTTCACTAGTACTCAATAGATTCGAATGAAGCTCTGTGGGCAAATTTCCCAAGACTGTAGAAAACTGTGAGCGCCAAACTGTTATTAATAGTTCAGATAAAAGTTTACTCCTCCAGTGCAGGTTAAAGTAGAACTATAGGTAAACCTTTTTTTAAATTTTGAATAGAGTATGGGAGGGATTTAACCCATCAGGTTTTTTTTTTTTTTTTTGCCATCTGTGTCCCATTGCAGAGATTTCCCTTCACTTCCTGTCCCAGAGCCAAACCGGAAGTGAGAGAAAATCCCTATAAATTAAGGGAACTCCTTGGGCCCCCCAGGTCACCAGAACTAGTGTGCCCATTGGAAGATTTCCCCTCTATTACCTTTCTGGGGACAACCCAAAATTTGGGATTTTCTTTCACTTTCAATGATAATGGTAAACAGGATAAATAGAGAGGGGGAGTCTCCTTAACCTCTTCAGATCCACGCTATAGCCGAATGACGGCTACAGCGCGGATCTACTTTGCAGGGAGGCCATCAAGTAGACGTTCTCCCCTTTGCACGCTCACCGCAAGTGCCCTGCGTCAATGAGACTTGGGTGATCAGCTGTCAGCCAATGACAGCTGATCACGTGATGTAAACAGAAGATCAGTAATCATTTTTTTTTCTTCTCATGCTGACAGCGTAAGGAGAAAAAAAAGGCGATCACCGGCTTCTGTTGAAGGGACATTGGTCCCGAAGGGGAAGAGGCACAGTCGCCTCATCTGTGCCCACCAGTACTGCCTGTCAGTGCCACGGATCAGTGCCCACAGTGCAACAAATCTGTGCCCACCAGTATATATCAGTGCCACCTATCAATGCCCACCAGTGGTGCCATCAGTGCCATCTAGCAGTGCTGCCTATCGGTGTCACCTATCTGTGCCCATTACAGCCACCCATCAGTGCCCTTCAGTGCCACCTCTCAGTGCCCACCAATGCCACCTATTAGTACCCACCAGTGCCGCCTATCGGTGCTCATCAGCGTACATCAATGAAGGAGAAAAATTACCTGTTTGTAAAATTTATTGACAAAATATAAAACGGTTTTGTATTTTTTTTTTTTTTTTTTTAAATCGGTCTTTTTTAATTTTTTTTAACAAAAATAAAAAACCCAGAGGTGATCAAATACCACCAAAAGGAAGCTCTATTTGTGGGGAAAAAAATGATAAAAAATTAATTTGGGTACAGTTTTGTATGACCGCGTAATTGTCGTTCAAAGAGTGACAGCGCTAAAAGCTGAAAATTGGTCTTTGCAGGAGGGGGGGTTAGGTGCCCAGTAAGCAGGTGGTTGACAGGGGCACAGACAGCAATAAAAAGTGACATGTGCTCTAATCCATCTCCACTCTATCCAAAAACAAATTGCCTTTAATTATATTTTAAGAAAAATTCAGTGTGTGGAAGGCCAACTTCATCATGGCTTTTGAGTTTTATTCTGGGGTAAAGTTGGATAAAGAATTGGTACCCTGGGGTTATAACTTGATTTGCTCATTTGGCACCTGCTCTGTTTACCAACCTGCTACTAGATCAGTGACCACAGAAGGCTCCTCCCCAAGAAAAGGGAAAAGTGACTTATTCCCTACCACATGGTTCATTCTAAAGTTTCAGTTTTACAAAGTGAGACAGAAAGGGTGGGTACTTCTGCTTCACTGTCCTTTTCAAACAAAACCACAGAAAATTCCCAACTCAATTCACCAACCAGTCTGCAAACAATCCTAACAGTTTGCATTAAAACAGGGGTTTAGTTTGCACACATTTGCAAATACACGCGTACGCTACAGAGCCACTATACGGCACCCCAGTATTATCTGCCGTCCTAACTATAGATTTTATGAGCCTCCACAGTGGAAGCACATGCATTATAATGGATAGAGGGCAAGTGAGCCTGGAGGGAGCCCACCCCCTCCTTACAGGCACTGGGGCACACTGGACACCCAGCACATAGCACAATGGCAGCAAAGGTGTCCAGTGTGTCCCCTCGCCAGTATTCCAACAGCACAAACAAATGGCCACTGCCCCCACCTATAACTGGCCTTCGCTGCAAGGAGCCTAGGCATGTGCACATATAATCACCCCCCTCCCCCATACCTGCAGCGTTACGCACACCTATGGCAAGGAGGAGCACATTTAAGGGCGACGCATCTCAAAGAAAAGCAAAGAAAATTCCCAGCTCAACTCAGCAACCAGCCTTCCAATAACCGAATTATCAGTTTGCGTTAAAAACAGGGGTTTAGTTTGCAGACATTTACAAATACATGCATAAGCTGCAGTCCTGTCCTTTTGGCTAGCTCATAGTGCTTTGGGAATCCTTTGTCATGTAAAAAAAAGAATGTATATACGGTAAATAAGGAAAAAAGGTCTAAATCAGGGATTTGCAATTAGCGGACCTCCAGCTGTTGCAGAACTACAAGTCCCATGAGGCATAGCAAGACTCTGACAGCCACAAGCATGACACCCAGAGGCATGATGGGACTTTTAGTTTTGCAACAGCTGGAGGTCCGCTAATTGCATATCCATGGTCAAAATCATCAGTTTAAACTGAACCTAAGCTTTATTTTATTTTTGTTTTTCATTTAAAATAACAAACGTTATACTTATCTGCTCTGTGTAATAGTTTAGCACAGATCGGCCCCGATCCTCCTCTTCTGGGCACCCCCACTGGCGCTCCTGGCTCCCCATAACCCCCCCCCCCCCCGCACAGAGTGCTGCCACAGGAAGCCACTGATCCCGCGCTGGGCTGTTTGAGTATATTCAGATACACAGCCCCGCACACAGGTTTTGACTGACAGCAGCGGGAGCCAATGACTCCCTCTGCTCTCAGCCAAGCCTGTGAGACGGGGAAGAGGAGAGAAGAAATGCTGCAGACATGACCAACGCTAGACCAAGATTGGGCTCAGGTGAGTATTTTTTTTTGGGGGGGGGGGGGAGCAGAGACGCAGAGAATACATTAAGGCAAAAAAAAAAAAAAACCTTTTACCTTTACAACCACTTAAAGAATATGTTAACCCAACATTTCAGATTCCTGATATTTGTCTGTACTATGCATGTGTCACACTTGTGTTATTAAGCATCCTGTTCTCTTTGTATGGCTTAACCTGTGTGAAATACCTGGTGTTTTTGCCAGTCCCCCTGCTGTCCCATTTCCAACTGGCATAGAAGCACATCATCAGTTTTGTGGCCTTGCTGGGAGAACAGCTTTCGTGTCTTCCGATTATCAGACTTGTGCTGACACCCTCCGCACAGCCCATCACTGAAGAGAGCAGTGTACTGCTGTTTCTCCACCCCCACCTCTCCAAGTTCTTATTCAGTTGAGAACGGAGATTATGTGATCACTTAATACTAAAAATAAAAAAGGTAATTATATATATATATATATATATATATATATATACACACATACATACATACAGGGGGTCCCCGGGTTACAAACAAGATAGGGACTTTAGGTTTGTTCTTAAGTTGAATCTGTTTGTAAGTCGGAACAGGTAAATTTTTTAAGTGTAGCTCCAGCCAAAAAATCTATTTTTAAGTTTTTTAGATAACATAGGGAAGGGTTATCACCCCTGTAACATTTGTTTTGCTGTCTGTGCTACTCTTCAGAAGATTTCACCTCACTTTCTGTCCCAATGACAATTGGATTTTGAACATTTTGGGTTATTAGGGAAACAAGGATTGGTGATAAAGCATCAGTGAAGACACCTTTTCCCCATATTAACTCTTACAGGAGTGAATTTCCCTTCCTAGGGGTGGATTTCCTCTCCCTTCCTGTTGTCTCCCTCCGTTTGTAAGTAGGAGTCGTTTGTAAGTTGGATGTTTGTAAGTAGGGGACCCCGTGTGTGTGTGTGTGTGTGTGTGTGTGTGTGTGTGTGTGTGTGTGTGTGTGTATATGTGTATGTGTATGTGTGTATATATATATATATATATATATATATATATATATATATATATATATGTATGTATTTATTTTTTATATGAAAAGACACAAACATTTTCGCCTTTATTTCTAACGGAATGGAATGTTTCACAAGGTAAGGCTTCACATATACAGTAAAACCTTGGATTGCGAGCATAATTTGTTCCGGGAACATGCTTGTAATCCAAAGCACTTGTATATCAGAGAGAATTTCCCCATAAGAAATAATGGAAACTCAGATGATTTGTTCCACAACCATTTATTCATAAGTCCTTTAGTCTATAGTCTATATAAAAAGATTATAGCAATATGATAGGTTGTTTAACCATAAATTGTCCACAAATGGAAGTCACTAGGGGATTAAAACCAAAATCCAGCAGGAGCTACAGAGTATAAAAGAGAAGAGAGGCGCCTCTAAGTGTAGAAATATGGTTACATTTATT
The DNA here is from genome assembly GCF_042186555.1 of Aquarana catesbeiana. Classification (NCBI taxonomy): domain Eukaryota; kingdom Metazoa; phylum Chordata; class Amphibia; order Anura; family Ranidae; genus Aquarana; species Aquarana catesbeiana. Next base: position 203,922,964 of record NC_133335.1, on the reverse strand, counting down.
GAAGGTACAACATTTAGCAACTCACATGGTTGATAAATAAAAGAGGCACATCTAAGTACGCAGGCATCTGGGGTAAAGCGGTCCACATAGACCATCCCCCGCACCGCCCCCTCTCACCGCTGTCAGTCTGCAATCGTGACCGGGAAGACTACCCTGCAGTAGAGCGATCTGAAAGCGAGGCTTGAAGCACTCGTTGAGCGCAGCGTGGAAGTGATGACGTCGATGGTGATGCGGGGGATGGTCTATGTGGACAGCTTTACCCCGAATGGTCTGTTTTATACTCAGTTGTGACATGACGCTACCTGTATATCAAGACATCGCTTGTACATCAAGTCAAAATGTATTTAAAAATGTTGTCTTGCAAAACGCTCTCAAACCAAGTCACTCTCAAACCAAGGTTTTACTGTACTTTAATTACTTAAAGTGGAGTTCCACACAAAAATGGAACTTCCGCTTTTCGGAACCCTCCCCCCCTCCGGTGTCACATCTGGCACCTTTCAGGGGGGAGGGGGGTGCAGATACCTGTCTAAGACAGGTATTTGCACCCACTTCCGGCATAGACTCCCATGGGAGTCTATGCCTCTTCCCGTCCCCACCGCGCTGTCTGCTGAGAACACACAGCTCCCAGGAGAGAGCGGGGACCACTAGGGACGCGCAGCGCAGTAGGGAACCGGGAAGTGAAGCCGCAACGCTTCACTTCCTGATTCCCTCACCTAGGATGGCGGTGGCAGCTGCCGAGAACCGAGCGGGTTCTCGGCGTCGCCTGCCGACATCGCTGGACCCTGGGACAGGTAAGTGGCCATTTATTAAAAGTCAGCAGCTGCAGTATTTGTAGCTGCTGGCTTTTAATATTTTTTTTTTTTTTTGGTGGTATGGGTGAACCCCCGCTTTAAAGACCAGACCTATTCTGACACTTCTCTCCTACATGTAATAATCAGTGTATTTTTTTTTTTTGTTTTTTTTCGCTAGAAAATAATTTAGAACCCCCATTAATATTTACCACAGCTATTTTTTTTAATGCCAACAAATTTTAAAATGATGTACCATTCGCTGCTTTATAATTGCTGTATATGTGTTTTATATCTATATGTGTGTGTGTGTTTCAGTGCTATGAGATTGCACTAAAATGTATCAAAATACATGCAAAACACCAATTTAAAAACACTACAGGGTTATTTGGGCCGAAAACTTGAATTCATGCATGAGTTATCAATATAAAGGTAAAAAACATAAAACTAAAAAAAGGTAAACTATCCGACAGGCAACTATCACAATGAATTTAACTGCCAAAACATATTACACGTCTTCATTTATAATTCCTCCTCCCGATTAGGGTTTTCTACAGATTAGCGAGTTCTGGAATCTGTCACACGGCCCTTCTTATTGTGCCAAATGCCTGACCTTTCCGCACTCTTCCTATGCACACTTCATACTCCACATCCACCAACTGTCCACAATACTGGGTGACCTTCAAACCCACAGACTTTAAAACACAAATTTCACATTGGACAAATCACCAAAAAGAAAAACAAAAAAAAAAAACACACTGCGTAATTTTTTTTTTTTTTAATTTAATTAATTTTCAACAAGTAGTGTATAAAATAGTTTAATTTAAAGTGAGGTCCTTCGCGCTACTAATTAAGTGAATAAACAATGAAGACTAATAATGTGAAGTACGTGAAATCGCTGCAAGATCTGTAGTGTACACTAAACACAATAAAGGGTAAATAATAATGAAGTGATCTGCGCGGACTTCTAACACATTAGTATTATAAAAAAATATTAATCCCAAATAGTGTGAAAAAGTAAACACAATAGCTGAAATCCAAGAAAAAAATGTGTATACATCAAAAAAGTCCATCAAAGTGATAAATTAGTGACAATAATCCTGGTGAATCTTCTAAATAAACAGTTGTGTTGTGAAATTGATATTAATCTTAGTGACTAAATAATCACATAATGCTCCCAGGGTCCTTACCTCCAAATGGAGAAAAATAAGCCTTGGATCGATATCCTGGGATGGGATCGCCTATATGTCGTCCATACTCCCAATCGATATCCGTGTAGATGGTTATGGACGGGGTTCTCGATCCGCTGAGCAAGAGAATCTCTCTGCTCACAGCTTGAATGGCCTCAAAATCTCGTGGTTCCCTTATGGACATTCAGTGTTCGCCATTAAAAGAAATAAAAGAAAACAGGGCTCCCATAGTGTAATATGTAAAGAGAATACAATTTATTGAAAATGCCAAGTTGCCTCTTACATCAAAAAAGTTAAAAGCCCCGTTTTCTTTTATTTCTTTTAATGGCGAACAATGAGTGTCCATAACGGAACCACAACATTTTGAGGCCATTCAAGCTGTCAGCAGAGATTCTCTTGCTCAGCATATCGAGAACCACGTCCATAACCATCTACACGGATATCGATTGGGAGTATGGACGACATATAGGCGATCCCATCCCAGAAAATCGATCCAAGGCTTATTTTTCTCCATTTTGGAGGCATGGGCTCTGGGATTATTACGTGACTATTTAGTCACGAAGATTAATATCATTTTCACAACAGAACTGTTTATTTAGAAGATTCACCACGATTATGGACACTCAGGATTATTGTCACTCATTTATCACTTTGATGGACTTTTTTGATGTATACACTTTTTTTTTTTCTTGGATTTCAGCTATTGCGTTTTATTTTTTCACACTATTTGGGATTAATATTTTTTTAATAATATTAATGTGTTAGAAGTCAGCGCAGATCACTTTTCATTATTATTTACAGTGTATAAAATGGAGAAAAAAAAAAAATACTGGCTTGCCAACTGAAGCAAAAATAAGAAAACATGGAGAATTGTAGCGGTTTTTGTGCTCGATTTTAAAAACACCATAATATATACAGTATATATATATATATATATTCAGTAACATCTGGGCTTTAGAGTCGTCGTTTCCTGGAAGTTGAAGGACTAACTGCAAATTTGGTTGAAAAATGACATGGCCCCCTATAAAAGCATAATAACACTCCTTTTTAAAGGAAAAACTTCACAAATACGTAATTCAGTTTTGTATTTAGTCTTTTTTTTGGGAGTTCAGCCTTTTTGTGATTATGAACGTTGTAGGATCATCTCTTTCCAAATGCAAATAGACCTCTTCTGTTGGTAGTCAATATAATTTAATGAAAAGCAATAAGATGTTTTTTTTTTTTTTTCCTTTTTAACATTTATGCATGTTGGCCATTTACTTTGTAGTGTGAACTACAGACAGGTAATGCAGAAACATGGGCTGCAGAATCAAATAATGGGAAAGCCTGATTTCTGTTACGCTACTGGAAATAAAGAATACTGGAAATACTATTGAAAAGTTATCTGTATTGCTCATAATAACCAATCAAGTTAAACTCCTATGGGTAAAATTACAGCTGGAATAGGACTTGCTCCTATGAACAACTCCTGGCTTGGCCACTGGGCACCATTCAACCTGGAAGGACCTCTTGTGGCAAAAAAGTAGTAGTGCAGGCAGCTACAAATTAAAAGGTGAGTTCTGCATCCTGAACTGCTTTTTTTTTCTTCTTTTTTTTTCTTTTCTGCACTGCCTTGGGGTCTATTTTATATAAAGAAAAAAAAATATTGTCCTGTGTTGGACTTTAAACGTTCAGAGACCTTTGATGCAGAAGGACTTTTGTTCATAATCAGGCTCATTCAAATAGGGAGCAAAGTGCTCAGTGCACAGTGCAGTATCCATAGCAACAGCAATAATTCACATTACTGAAGGTAGACCACATATTACTGAAGGTACAAGGTTCGATTAGCGACTGTAGTATTCCACTTTGCACCTTTTGCTATTTTATTAAACAAACCTTTATGCAATAAAATATATACAATGACTGTATTAGTGTTATGTCAGGCCAGGTGAGATGTGAAAAGTGTGATGAGTCTGGCCGAGGTTATCAGAAATAACAGCAGGGGGCGACCTCCTTCACCTCTTCTTCTTTGTCTCTTTCTTCTGCTTTTTACCAGCTGTCACAGAGGCCATCTTGGGTTTTTTCAACACATCTGTGCTTTTTACTTCCGAAGCCTCAGGTTCCTGGTGAGAGGGATGAAAACAATTAGGGTTCTTGCACATGGGCATCAAAAATTTAAAGGTTTTTAGGTTTTCAGGCATTTTTTACTGATTTGAATGCAGAACATTGGTTTCAATGGACCTGTACATACAGGTGCGTAAGGGCACATTTACACTTGTGGTAGCCCTTTTAAGAGCAATCTGCAGTGAATTGCTTTTCAGAGGGTGGGTGATAGATGGCGAGGTGATAGGTCATCTCCTCACTGCCCATTTTAACATTTAGAAGCTCACAGCACTGCAAGTGCAGCCCCGTTTATTTAAAGGTTCCGTTTTTTTTTAAAATAACAAACATGTTATACTTACCTGCTCTGTGCAATGGTTTTGCACAGAGCAGCCCTGCTCCTCTCCTTCTCGGGTCCCCCGCCGGTGCTCCTGGCTTCTCTGTCTTGCCCAGTGTCCCCCAAGAGCAACCCGCTTGCTATGGGAGCACTGGTGTATGCTCGCTCCCGAGCCCTGCTCTATGCATCCATAAGACACATAGGGGTTATTTACTAAAGGCAAATTCACTGTGCACTACAAGTGCACTTAGAAGTGCATTTGCTGTAGATCTGAGAGGGACATGCAAGGAAAATAAAAAACAGCATTTTTACTTGCACATGATTGGATGATAGAAATCAGCAGAGCTTCCTCTCATTTCATATGTTCCCTTCAGATCTACAGCGACCGCACTTCCAAATGCACTTGTAGTGCACAGTGGGTTTGCCTTTAGTAAATCAACCACATTGAGCTGTGACTTGGCCCCACCCTCGCTCTCTCCTTATTGGCTAACTGGCTGTGATTGACAGCAGTGGGAGCCAATGGGGAGAAGGAGCCCTGGGACAGCTAAGGCTCTCGTGCACATCACTGGATCGAGAGGGGGCTCAGGTAAGTGGGGGCAGGAGCAGCACATAGAAGGCTTTTTACCTTTATGCATAGAATTTGTATAGAAATGCAGCCTTTTCAACCACTTTAAATGGGTCATGTTCAGCGGGCAGTACTGCTTGACGAATGCCGCTAGGGATATAATTTTTGCTAGCATATGTATGCCTTTGTAGTTTGGAGGGCAGCGAAAAAAGCAGTTCAACTACCTGTTTTTACCACCCCCGAATCCCCTTAAAAGCAGAGAATCACTGTAGTTGTCTCCACTACTACAGTGATCCCCGTTGTCTTCCAAGTTCCCAGCTGAGGGGCTGCATAGTAACCACAATGGGTCACTCGCTCTGCCTGATGAAGGGGACCTGCGTGACGCCGAAACTTTGCACTCGCTTGCTTGTGATATGATCATGCTTTAATAAAAAAAAAAAACAAACAAAAAAACAAAAAAAAAAAACACATTTGGACTGAAGATCCGTGGTGTGCTGGCAAATATATCCATTTTTACTCGCTCTGCTTGGGCCCCAGTCAGTCAGAACACCTTTTAACAAGGATTTTGAATTTACAGTGTAAATCTGGAGTTTGCAGTATTTGGAAGCCGTCAGCAAATTGAAGGATAAGTTCACCTTTTGTAAAAAAAAATGTTTAATAAATATAAATGCAGGTTGAAAAAAAAAAAAAAAAAAAAAAAAAGTGCATTTATTTTTTATACTGCAGCCTGTAAAGCATTGCACTCACATTTAGCAGATCACAGGTGCAATGCCAGGATCCTGTAGACTCTAATGCCCCATACACACGAGCGGATTTTCTGTCGGAAAAAACTTGGATGGTTTTTCCGACGGAATTCCGCTCAAGCCTGGCTTGCATACACACGGTCACACAAGTTCTCTGAACTTTTTGCGTGTCTGAATTGCATACAGACAAACGCATTTTCGGATAGGAACTTTTCCCGACCGAAAAATAGAGAACCTGCTCTCAATCTTTTGCTGGCTGGAATTCCGCCAGCAAAAGTCTGATGGAGCATACACACGGTCGCATTTTCCGACAAAAAGCTCTCATCGGAGTTTTGCTGGTGGAATTTCCGATCGTGTGTGCGTCGTTAGTCAGCTGTCTGCCTGCACCTCCCATATGGGCAGTTACTGAGCAGCAGGAAGAATCAATGAACTACGAGAGTGCTCACCAGCTCCCTCACAGTTTAATGAGAACTACACCACAGTGGAAGACGGTACTTGTAGTTCATTCATTCACAGGAAACTGAATAAATGATGCGGCTGTGTGGGCGGAGCCCCGCATGACAGCACTGTTTTTGGATTGTGACAGCGGGTTCGGGGAGACGGTCCCCCACCTGTTGTAACATATTACGAAGGTGAACTTATCCTTTAAACTTTTATTATTTTAAATGAGAGTATTTTGTTCAGCTGAACATAGATGGATAAAAAGTCGTCCAGTTCAGCAGGGATTGGGCAAATTTGGATCTGTGTGTGGCCCTCCCTGTCTGACAGAAATGTATCGTTATAACAACTTCCGTCGAATGAAAAGCTGCTGATCACTGTATCCTGACAGCAACAGGAATGGCTTTAAGGCTTAATGTACACGGAACGTTTTTACAACCTCTCCTGAACGATTTAACTTGACAGAGAGTAACCTGTGTTTAAAACGTCCGTTATGCCGCGTTTGCGTTTAGAAACGTTGAAAAAAAAACTTATTTTTTTTCAAAATGGCTAAAAATGAAAAACGCCTATAAACAAAACGCGGCTAAATGCGAGTTACCGCATTTAGCCGCATTTAGAAGCGCTTGAAATGCCTCTAAACTCAGCGTCTGAACTTATTTTTTTGCTTTCCAAAAAAGGCCTCTAAACTCAACTGCCTAGAAATGACTATAAACTCCCCTGTGTACATGTACTGATAAGATAACATAGAGGAGAGTTCAGGAGCAATTGAAAAAAAATGCCCAACTGCTCCTAAACATCCATTTACCAGCAGCAGTGTACATGAGGCCTAAGGCCTCATGCACACGAGACGCTGTTAAACTCGCGTTCAGAGGCAGTTGGACACTTTTTTCAACTGCCCCTGAACCCATTCAATGTTATCCTATTTGTCCATGTACACAGTCTCGTTTTTTGGCGTTTTTAGGCAGTTGCGTTTAACCTCGTTTTTCCAGAAGCAAAAAAATGGGTTCAGACGCAAAAGTTTTCCACGTTTCAGATGCCAAACGCGGCTAAATGCCGGTACCGCGTTTAGCCGCATTTGCGTGTTTTTTACAACCCGACTTGTTGCTAAGAACCACAAATTTGGTATGCAAACACAGTGGAACTAGCACTACAACATATCCAAATTCACTTTTCTGCAGCAGAGAATGACATTTTGTGACCCGACATCTTGGGGCCACTTTGTGCTAGGAACCCCAAATTTGTTATGTTATAGTGTTAGTCCAGTTGTGTTAGCACCCCAAATTTGGGGTTCCTAGCACAAAGTGGCCCCAAGATATGGGGCCCCAAAGTCGGGTCAAAAAATGTCATTCTCTGCTGCAGAAAAGTGCTTGACATTTTGCGATCCAAATTTTGGGCCCCATATCCCGGGGTCACTTGGTGCTAGGAACCCCAAATTTGGGGTGCTAACACAGTTGGACTAACACTATAACATATCCAAATTTGGGGTTCCTAGCACCAAGTGGCCACGAGATATGGGGCCCCAAATTCGGGCCACAAAATGTCATTCTCTGCTGCAGAAGTGCTTGACATTTTGTGACCCGACTTTGGGGCCCTATATCTCGGAGCCACTTAGGGCTAGGAAAATTTGGATATGTTGTAGTGCTAGTTCCACTGTGTTAGCACACCAAATTTGGGGTTCCTAGAACCAAGTGGCCCCGAGAGATACAGGGCCCCAAATTTGGGTCGCAAAATGTCATTCTCTGCTCTGCAGACGCTTCTAGACGCAAACGCGGCTAAACGCGGCATGCAAACGCGGCAAAGCGGGCGTTTCTGAATGCCGGTTTTAGCTTTTAAAAACATGTGTTCAGCAGAGTTTGCACCGGCGTCTCGTGTGCATGAGGCCTTAGAGTACAATGTTTAAGTAAGGGGGATTCTTCCACCCTCCTCGCTTGTGTGGATGGAAGAATCTGTTCAATTTTCTGTTCAGCCTACTGGCTGCACAAAAATAAAAGGGAACGAACCATCCATGTCCAGCTTTAGGGCCAGTTCACACCAGAATGTGGGGAACCTGTGTTCCATGTGCGTTGGCCGCACCGCGTTCAAAACAAACTGTGCTTGCGATCTGCAGCAGGTGACAGTGTTAACGCCAAACGCAGGTCGCAAAACAGTAGTACCATGAGATACAATTGCTGCGAGTTTGTGAAGTAGTGTATGTACTACTTTTGGTGCAGTCCGGTGCTATTTCAGCCCAATAAAATGAATAAGCTGAAATCACACTGCACCTGGATCGCATGTCAATCACACAGCGCATTCCTGTGCGATTCATGGTGTAAACCGGCCCCGAGATAAGCCACTTGTTAGGAGGTGCTGCCAAAGCCACTTAAGGACCAGGCCTTTTCTGGCACTTTTTGTTTACAAGTAAAGATCAATATACTGCTGATTTGCTGAGATGTCTCTCAACACCTGGGGTTGGGAGCTAGAAATTGAGTTTCGCTAACTTTTAATGTTTTGAAGAGGTTATTAGGGCTTATCCTAGGTCACGTTGGGATCAGAAAATTGTACCGAGCTTTTGATGTATCTTCAGCAATTATTGCCACATTTGTAGATCTGTAATGTATGATTGCATATTGACTCATGGGTACTGTAGGCGCGCTAGTCGTTAATTGTTTTATGTTTTGTTGTGTTTAAAACATGCAATAAAAATAATTTTCAAAAAAAAAAAAAAAATATTTTTTGCTAGAAAACATATATTAATTTTTACCAGAGACCCTAGAGAATAAAATGGCAATCATTGCAGCACACGGTATTTGCTCGGCGTTTTTTTTTTAAACACTTTTTTTGGGGAAAAAAAATACACTTTATTGAATTTTACTGCAAAAAAAAAACACAATAGAATATAAAATATGATGTCACGCCGAGTAAATAGATACATGTCACCCTTTAAAATTGTGCAAGCTTGTGGAATGGCTACAAACTATGGTACTTAAAATTCCCCATAGACGACACTAACATTTTTACAGGTTACCTGTTTAGAGTTAAAGAGGAGGTCTAGCGCTAGAATTATTTCTCTCGCTCTAACGTTCGCTGTGATACCTCACGTGTGATGGAAACACTGTTTACATTATGCGTTCGCTTCAGTGTGCAAAAGTATAGGGATGGGGGCGCTTTAAATTTTGTTTTTTTCCTTTATTTATTTTTACACTGTTCGTTAAATTATTATATTTTATTTGATCACTGTTATTCCTATTACAAGGAGTGTAAACATCCTTTGTATCAGAAATAAGGGATGACAGGTCCTCTGTATGGAGATATCTGGGGTCTATAAGACCCCAAATCTAATCTCTACCTTTGAAAGCAAAAGATCAAAAAAAAATTAAAGCATTGAATTTATGCTTTAATTTTTTTTTTTTTTTAATGGTTTATTTCCACCCTAGACCGGAAATCATGACGTTGCTCTGGTCCTCCTAGATCACGTGTGTCAAACACAAGGCCCGTGGGCTGAATCCGGCCCTCCAGGCCATTTCATGTGGCCTTTGCACTTCTGCTGGAGCTGCGGCACCCTCCTTGTCTCAGCAGTTGGCAGCAGAGAGAACAGAACTCCTCTGCCAGATCCTGCGCTTCTCTATGCAGATGCAGAAAGGCTCCCCCCCCCCCAACCATCTCAGCGGTCGTTAGCAGAGAGCAGGACAGAACTCCTACAGATCATGGGCCTCACTGTGCAGCAACAACACACCCTTGTCTCCGCCACACCTGAGCCCTCCTCTGGTCCTCCTCCAGACCCTGCACTTTTGGCTTCCCAGCTCCGCCCCCAGCTTCTTCCTGGCAGCGGCGCAAAGTAAGGGGGGTGCACTGGGATGTAAGGGAGGGTGGGAGACACTTTACTTGACACTGATAATGGGGGGGGCTCTTGACATCTGATGTAAGGGGTGCTTTGGATATCTAGTCTTACAGATACAACTTGGCAAACATAATGCTGATTTGGCCCACGACGAAAGAGTTTGACCCCCCTGGCCTAGATCATAGAGGTCTCTCTGGTCTCTCCTCATCTCTGTGACCAACTACCCAATTAGTTTCCTGGGCTCGCCGGTAAGAACAGTAACAAGAAGAAACACTGGTGAGCAGCGGGAGGAGGGAGACGACCCTTTCCACTGCTTCTCAAAGAGATCCATCGGCTAATTAGCTGCTCGGAATGCTTTTATGAGAAAGAGGATCGCCGGCTGAAAAAAAAATACAGGGGTTATGGCCGATAGCTTCAGCCACAACCCCAGTAAACCACTTCAAAGCCACAACATATATATATGTATTGCAGTCTTGAAGTGGATAGACAGTCTCTGAACTCAATAGGTGTCTATGGCAGCACCTCCCTGAATTTATGATAACTGCTTATCCTCCAATAGGGTCCAGAAACCTTGGGTAGCCCTCAATTTTCTTTGTTAGTTGAGTTCCCTACATCTCTGAACAGCATCCTAAAAAAAAAAAAAAAAAAAAAAAAAAGTAGACATAGTTTAACAACTTCTAAAACCTCTCACCGTGTCCTGTGACTTGCTTCCGGGGAATATAACGGCCATAATGCAGATGAGCTGAAAGATTGCTCCGCAGAACAGTCCATAGCGGAGTAAGATCTCTAGAAAGCTGGGTTCCGGGATGTCTGGGGGTGAGAGATCCAGAGATTCTGGCATCCTTATTGGACTTGTAACCTGCAACCACACAATCATCATTAAAATTAATCCATATGCTCACATTTCCACCTCCTCCTGTTCCCCCCTTATATGTTATCCTGGTGGTTATGAACTGGGAGTCTCACTCCTCATGCTACTGTCCGCTCTACAGCGGATAATCGTTCCCTTAGATACGGGAGCCTTCACAGGCCCCGCTTTTTCAAGTTTCAGATGTAACGTTTCACAAGTTTTGTTTCCCTGGACTGTCCGGTCTCGGCGGATTGCCCCTGCGATGATCAGAGGGGGCTGCCTGCCCGGACATGCCAGCGTGTTAATTTCAAACTTACAAAAGTTTTACTGTTTGTTTTATGTATTGCAATTACTTAATGCTGAGAGGAGTTCTATTTGCAGGCATTCGATCGATGGTAAGATGTATGTAGGATACACTGGGGCCCTATACATGGCCCGTTATTTGTACCCCCGTGGGTCTTGTTTAAATGTTCTGTCCTCGCTACCCTGGATGCCTCAGGAGACATGGCGGGCCCTCTCACTTGTGGGTAGGGCCGTGCTGACCGGGCGCTCAGGGTGTCGGGGACAATGTTAGATGCTTATCCACGCTATGCCTAAGTTGAAATGTATTATATGGAATGTGTGCGGCATTAGAGCTAGACCAAAGAGAAACGCAGCTCTATCTTTTCTCAAAGCACAACACGCAGAGATTATGGTTTTGGTGGAGACCCATCTCACGGGCCAACTTTTACTATCACTCAAAAAGCCGTGGGTTGGTTATACCAGGCTCCTTATACTGCTAATTCCAGAGGAGTTGCAATATTGGTGGCCAAAACGGCACAATTCAGTTTATTGACACTGACATCCGAGCCCCAAGGTAGATTCCTATTTTTACACGCCAAAATAAACGGTCTGGAACTTCTGATAATGGCAGTCTACATACCTCCTCCTTTCCAATTTGCTGTGTTAACAGAGGGTCTCTCTTTTATGACCCAATTTCCTACTGTCCCAGCTCTCTTGATGGGGGACTTTAATAATGTGGCAGATAGGGAATTGGACAGACTGACAATGACTCCCCCTGACAATCCCTCCCACTCATACACGAGGTTTGCTAAATTTCTCAATGAACTTGTTCTAATGGACACCTGGAGACATTGCCACCCACATGATAAGATGTTCTCATGTTTTTCAGCTACGCACAACTCAATGTCAAGAATAGACCTCATACTAATATCTCGCTCCCTTCTTCCAATTCTTGGTGATGTGGGTTTCTGTCCCCGTATACTTTCAGACCATGCACCATATTGGGCTGAGTTCAAACTTAACACCCCCTCCACTACCTATACATGGAAGCTCAACCCTTTCTGGTTAGAGGTGGTTCCTGGTATAGAGGGGGTAGGGACGGAGTGGGATATTTTCTTCCAAACTAATAGGGACACGGCGCCATTCGATATGGTATGGGATGCTTTTAAATCCCATGCCCGTATGACACTCGCCCAATCTATTGCAACATATAGGAAAACCTCCTCACAAGTGGTTAGGCAGGCTAAGCAAACCCTAGTAGATATAGAGAGAGACTTTTCTAACAACCCCTCGCCATCCAAAGCTGATCAACTAAAATTGCAAGCCTGAGTGGTAAATAGCCTCCATTTTGAAAAAGCTGAGAGGAAAATATTCTATAGTAAACAGAGGATGTATGAATGTGGAGAGCGGGCGGGACGACTCCTTGCATACTTGGCACATATGGATCACAGACCGCCAACCGTGGTTTCCCTCAGGGGCACGGATAATGTATTGATCACTGATCCGGATGAGGTGGCTGGGGAGTTCTGCTCCTTCTTTACATCCCTATATTCTTCTACGGTTTATAACCCCAAGGAGACACTACTAGCTAATATAGAACTGCCCACACTTTGCCAATCACAGGCAGAGATGTTGGAGGCCCCTATTACTACGGAAGACATTGCAGAGGCCATATCACATCTAAATCCGGCGAAAGCACTGGGATCGGACGGCCTCCCCTTAGAATTTTATGCAACATACAGTGAATCCTTAATCCTTAAGTTACACGAACTATTCTCTCACATATTTAAGTCTGGCTCCTTACCCAAATCTATGTGCGAGGCCTTTATAGTACTCATACCTAAACCCGGCAAGGACTTAGAATTTCCAGAATCATATCGTCCAATATCCCTTCTCCAACTAGACATTAAGATTCTGGCCAAGGTCCTGGCGCTGCGGCTAAACAAGGTGATTCTTACCCTCATCCATGCGGATCAGACTGGGTTTATGCCGGCAAAAAATACGGCATTCAACGCTTCGCAGACTATATATGAACCTACAAGCTTGGCATGACCAGATAGGATCCAGAGTCGTGGTGTCTTTAGACGCTGCAAAGGCGTTCGATTCTGTAGAATGGGCCTACCTCTGGGAATGCCTGACACGCTTTGGATTCGGACCTAACTTTGTCAAGTGGATCCAACTATTATATCAAAGCCCCAGTGCCAGGATACTGGTTAATGGAAGAGTCTCTGACGCCTTCCTCCTCTCAAGGGGCACACGCCAGGGATGCCCACTTTCCCCCTTACTATATGCCCTGGAGGTGGAGCCCCTTGCAGCTTCACTTAGATCACACCCGGGAATCAAGGGTCTGAGATGCAGGAGTTTGGTGGAGACGATAAGTCTATATGCCGACGATATGCTGTTATATCTAGAAGATGCCAGCCCCTCACTAAAGACAGCACTAGAAACAATACAAACATTTGGAAATTACTCGGGTTTAAAGCTAAATTGGGACAAATCCCAGATCCTCCCTACTGATATAAGCGCCCCCACAAAAACGCAAGCCTCTTCTCCCCTTATCCGGGTTAGCTCCATGAAATACCTAGGCATGATTATTACCCGCACCCCTGAAGAATTCGTCAAATTGAAGATAGAAACCTTGATAGCAAATCTGAAAGTTAAGACACAGACGTGGGCTAAACTTCCCCTGGGTGTAATGGGCCGCGTAAATTTAATAAAAATGGTTCTGCTCCCCAAGTTCCTATACGCTTTGTGGCATGCTCCGGTTTACTTACCCCTTAGAATATTTAAATCAATTGAAGCTATTCTCAACTCCTTTTGTGTGGGGTAAATCCCGATACAAACTGTCATGGCAAGTGCTGAAGAACCCCACGGATTTAGGGGGCACAGCACTGCCTGACTTCAATCTTTATTATTTGGCAACACAACTTTCGCACTTCTATTATCTTGATAAACACGACAAAGACCGGTACCTGGCCCTGATATGCTCCCCGTATACACGTTTATATACCCACCCTTTTCAAATTCTATTTAGGGACCCAGCAGACCCATGGGTGCTGGGAAACCGCAGAGAATTATTATATACCCATAGTAAAATTTGGGAGGTGGTAAGACGTAGACTGGAGTCGCCGTCCACACACTCACACACACCACTTTGGGATAACCCAGGCCTAAAAGAACTGTTAACCATACCAGACCACAACCTGTGGCTCACTCAGGGTGTGCGGAGTTTGTCAGATGTCTATTGTGGCACTACCCTTAAATCGTTTCAACAACTTAAAGACGAATTTAACCTCCCAAACTCCATGCACTTCCGTTACCCCCAGCTCCGTCACGCCCTCCAGACCCAATTTCGTGATAATCCTTCCAATCTAGAACAATTGGATATTCTAATGCCGCGTACACACGGGCGGACTTTTCGACGCACTAGGTCTGGCGGACTTTTCGAATGAACGGACTTGCCTACACACGATTAACCAAAGTCCAACGGATTCGTACATGATGACGTACGACCAGACTAGAACAAGGAAGTTCATAGCCAGTAGCCAATAGCTGCCCTAGCGTTGGTTTTTGTCTGTTGGACTAGCATACAGACAAGCAAACTTTTCGACCGGACTCAAGTCCGTCGGAAAGATTTGAAACATGTTTAATTTCTAGGTCCGTTGAACTTTTGGGGGAAAAAAAGTCCGCTGGAGCCCACACACGATCGAATTGTCCAACGGACTTCGGTCCGCTGGACCAAGTATGCCATAAAGTCCGGTCGCGTGTACGCGGCATAAGTATAATAAAGGGGCAAGATTCACTAAAACTTATTTCAGTATTTTACAACTCTCTGCTTCGCCCACAGCCACGTTACCTGCCTACAGATTGAAAGATAGATGGGTTGGCGACGTGGGGGAAATGAAGGATGAGGAATGGGAGGAAGCACTGGACAGCTGCAGGAAAGTCCCTACTAGGCTTTCAGACCGCCTCACACAACTATATATTATTCATAGAACCTATCTGACCCCCCACCCGCCTGGCCAAATACAAACGTGACTATAATCCGCTCTGCCCCAGATGTGACAGTCCTACTAGCTCCTTTTTTCATCTCATTTGGTCTTGCCCACTAATACAAGACTATTGGTCCCACATGCAATTTATACACGACGAAATGGGGTCCCCCTTGAAGTTATGCCCTAAACAATGTTTACTGGGAGTGTTCCCAGACCCAGAATCAGACAAATTCCACATTTTATTTCTACAGGAATCATAATTTGTAGCTATATTACTTATAGCGAGAAAATGGTTAAGGGCAACTGCACCGACACTCCAGGAATGGATACCCGCCATTAATACTGTCTTACCCTATAAAAAAGAAATTTACGCCCATAGGGGCTGTCCGGCCAAATATGGGAAGATTTGGGACTCTTGGTTAGGAAATGCAGCCACATGCAATGAAACAACTGAAAATTCTCCGGTATGTTGAACATACACCTAATTAGATAATATATATTTACAAATCACCCAGTAGCTGGGTTGTATAGGCAAAAGGTAGCAAATACTTTACACATAACTCTCATGATGGAAAGTAAATGCCTATCTGAATATGATGTTTATTCTGTCATGTATATTGCCACTCTGAATATGCTGATAATGCCTGTATTCTGTAAATGTATACTCTTCTCAAATAAACAAACACGTTATTTGTAAAAAAAAAAATCCATATGCCAGCGCCAGGCAACAATTCAATCATGCCCAAATGCCCTATGCACCTAGGCAAACTAGATGTGTGGAAACTGTCTGGGGGATCTCCATTACACACAAAAGTCAAGATACCCAGCATCAAGGCTCCTGGCACAGGGCTTCTCTTTAATGGGTCCAAGTTCTGCACCCAGAAGGTTTATTTTTTTAACTTAATGCAGTCTAAAAAACTTCTGCTTTTAAAACCACTTTCAGCTTTATACTATCTGCCTTTAAAAATACAATAACTGCTTCAATGAATACACATCTGTATAAAGTACAACACTAGGAGGTTTATAATTGGCGAAAAGCATGTCACAAGCCTACACCCAGCCATCACAAATTCTAATATGTTTCCTATGATCATCAGCTCCTTCTAGTGGACATCTTGTGGTATATTCCTGATTGAGATATTTCAGGGGGGAAAAAAAATGCATTATGGCCACTAGATGGAGCTGGCGATCTTAGAAAATCAATATTACGCAAAATATGGTCAGGATTCGTGACGGCTGGGCGAATGCTTGTACCATTTGTCCAATTTATTTAAATAAACAAATAGATTATATTATTATAAACAAACATTTTTTTTTTTTTTTTTTATTAACCCCTGGTCTTCTTTATCCATGACTAACTGTGGCTGTGTAACTCAACTGCTCTATAATAATGTCACAATGATATAAAAAGAAATGTGGAAAATCTATGACTTGTAATGTCCCATCATTCTGCAGATTTATGGATACATTTTGGCACTTTGACACAATCTGACTGTACAATCAAGTTGTAACATGTATGTTGTGCCTTACTAAGCACAGGAGCAGGGTCTCTTCTCTGCCAGAGAGGACTGTGCTGTGTGGCAGAGCCGTTTAAATCTCAGGACTGGATAGAAAATCAGAGTTACGTACCGGTAACGTTTTTTCCAGGAATCTTTCAGGACAGCCAACCTTTTGAGAGACCTCGGCTCCTCCCTTCACAGTAAACGCCGCCTTAGCTTCAAGATTTAAGCCCCTCCTGCCCCACTGGACAAAAAGTTGGCAAAATGATTTGTTGGCCTCTGTGAAACTTCGAGGCCACCCTCGGTAAAAGAGCCGTAAATGTCTTTAAAAAAAATCACCTGGTGCAGAGATATTTGTAGAAAGGGGGGCCCTGATTGAAAGAGCCCTCTGTGCACCAGCTGTTGAAACGCCTCTGTGTCTAGAGGACTCGCCATCCAACCCCTCCCCCCCCTCTGACTCCACCTGGGAGCCTGAAGAAGCGCTAACTGGCTCCTCCTTAGCTTCTCACTAGTCCTCCCCCCCCTCCATGTCCCTCCATTAGTGGAGGGTAAGACCGGCGTGGCTGGTGCAATACTCTGCTGACCTGGCGGAGGGCTAGCCTGGGGCTGCAGGATCTGAAGGGTTATGAGATTAGACATTCAAGACAAAGCCACTCTGAGAAGTCATCTAGGTGATAAATGGTTGTCTTCATACAAAACGCACACCATGTGAATGACAATGACGGTTAAAGCCCCACTCTGGGAATTAACACTTCCCCTCCCAGCCTTGTCTGGAGGCCCAAGACATCTGGAGAGTTTAGTAGATGATAGGTGGCCTACTGAAAAGGTGCTAGAAGATGCCTTCACTGCACTGAGGACTGCTTTTTATTTATTTATTTATTTAACATGGAAACAACCAATTAGGCATTCCCTAAACTGAGTTCATCAACACAAGGAGGACATGCAAACTCCAGGCAGATAGCAACCTGGTTGGGATTTGAACTGATGACTCCAGTGCTGGAAGCAGGAGTGCTAACCACCAAGTCATTGTGCTGCACCTAAGCAGAGTGTCACCGGGAGTGCCTCTAGGACCAACCACCACCAAGGTCCCAGTACTGCCTCCCAAACCCCCTGACCACCAAGAGGGGTCTGCACCCATGGAGCTATCGGGTAATACGGAAAGGGAACACCCACCCCAGGGTTCCTCTTACCTTGGTGGCTGGTGCTGGCTTCACCAGAAGCATTCTGGGCCGCCTCTGCCCCAGACATCTCCCGATGAGGACTGCGGTGGTCCCCCACCTTCCTAAACTGCTCGCTGACCCCTCCAGCGTTGCAGGCTCACACCAGCCAGAGCCTGGCCCTCTCATAGACCGTGGCTGGAACTGGAAGCCGCGGTCCCGGCAAAGTTGCATGCCCCTACCGGACGTGACATCACCACACCCTCCGGCCCAGCCTCCAGCTCCCTCACTGGCCACACAGAAAGCAGGGAGGAACAGTACACCTCCAGCGATCCCCCCCTGGACAGAGTGAAAGCGGGCCCCCGAAGCTTCTTCCTTACCCTCAGGAGAAGCTGGGGTTGGCTAAGAGGCGGACCTATCAGTACCTCCCCCCAAGGCCCAAGGCTCCGCCAAGAAATAGAGATATGGGAGAGCTTCTCCCCACAAGGCTGATCAGCCCTGGTTCCCAGCGATGTCTTCTCACCGGAGGAAACACCGAAACTGAGGGTCCAGTGGGGCAGGAGGGGCCTAAATCTTGAAGCTAAGGCGGTGTTTCCTGTGAAGGGAGGAGCCGAGGTTTCTCAAAAGGTGGCTGTCCTGAAAACCGATTAGGGAAAAACATAAAAATCCTTTGAAGGGCAAAATAGCTCCCATATGTATATGTTTTTAGCTGTTTGCCTGGAGATCAGCTTTAAATGTACCGTCTGAATGAATCACAATTTTTAAGCGGAAAAAAAAGGTTTACATTTTGCCAGCGCCCACGCTATACACATTCAATATTAGCATATTCTAGGGATGCAGTAAAAGCACTTGAAGCAGACCTACTACCAAAAACAACATCTCGTTTACTTCCTCCACACTACTAAAAAAAACTGCATTTTAAATATTTAGTGGCTTAGGGGTACCCTTTTTTCTTTTTTTTTTTTTTAATTGGATGCTCCCCCTACTTTAATTCTCATCTAAGTGAAAATGATGTAACAGCCTGCCACTGCGACAAGGGGAGAGAGAGAGCACACTCCGCATGTGCGGGTTTGTAAAATGAGGGACAGCGCTTGTCCCTGCGAAGCTGCTCAGTTTCTAGGATGGGCAGACCATTCGCGATGCTATTTTTTTTGGCTAGATTTTGAGGAAGCCGCCCTTGGCCTACAGGTATGCCATTTAAACTAAACTCAATAGAGGGAAATCATAAAAAGTGTATATGACACTCTTTGGGATCCTGATGAACCCAGAGACAGGTACGTGATTTTATCGAGGCATGGAGAGGTGCCGCATGCTCAGACACTCCTGTCCTCAGCGCACATTTAGCAATGGACGCACTGCGTCATTGGTTGCTGTGCAGCTGACAGCATCATAGCAACCAATAAGGAATTCCTCTGCTGACGGGAGATTCCTGTCATTACCCAAATATGGTGATTGCCATATTTGGATAATGACATCAGCAAGCAGCCCCAGCTCTTTTGTTTACCTTCAGCTGTGGCCAGGGAATCTCCCAGCTTAACCTCCCTGGTGGTTTTCCCGAGTGTGGCTCGGGGTTAGATTTCAGCACCATTAGCGGTAACCCCCGAGCCACACTCTGGATTTTGCATTGCAGGATCCTGGTGCGGTATACTTACCTTGTCCCCAGGATCCTGCAATGTCCCCCTGCTGTGTCTGTGGGCTCTGTCCTCCGCCCGAAGCCTCTCTAAGCCAGGCTCCGTTCCCTGCGAGTGTCGCGACACGCGGGGGCGGAGTCCAGGGGCAAATTAAAAAAAGTGAAAAATCATAACACATACAGTACACTGTAATCTTACAGATTACATTACTGTATGAAATTATTTCACATCCATGTTGTCCCTAGTGCTTTGTCAAATGCCCTGCATGCAGTTTTATATTATATATACTGTTCTTTCTGCCTGGAAACTGGAGATTGTCCATAGCAACCAAAAAGTGTCCCTTTACGTCAAAAGTGGTTTTAGACCAGCTAGAAAACAGCGATAATAAATTAGAAAACTTGCAGAATTGAGCGATAGTGAATCGTGGGGAAATTAATTTTATTATTATTATATTATTATTTTTTATAATTATTTATTTATTATAATTTCTGATTTTGTGTTTCAAACTTCATCATACCCGGGATATCTACTAGACCCTTAGCGGACAGATTTAAGTGAGTTATTGCTAAGAATTACAGGCCTACAATATAAAACGCCAAATTTCTATGCAAAATAATTGTACCGCTTTGAAGCGCAAAAATCTGACATAATCATACTGCAAGGGAGGCTACCAAGGCTGGTGATGAGTCGTTGGTTGCTAGGAAGCCAATGGCTGTCAGCATTCTAACAACCGCTAACCGTGAGCAGGAAGCCATCACATTCATGACAGCTTTCCAGCACAAAATGCCCCACTCTGAGCACTGGTGTCTCTCTGTGAAGCAGCTTAGAGTTGGTCTGAATTAGTGCCAGTTTGCTTATGTGCAAATTGGTGGCAATTCTTTTAGAATCTGTTGCAGCCATAGTGACCGATTTCAAAAGTGGTAGTAAGAAATATATGAGTCTGGTACACATGTCAACACTGGTACTGAAACTGGCATAAAGCAGGGAGGGAAGGAAGGAAGAAGGCGTATTGAAAGAGGGAAAAAAAAGTAAAAGAGGAGGAAGTAGTGAAGGTTCCACCTTCACTCCTCCTTCCTCCTCTTAAGATTAAGGGGCAGAAAGAAGTAGTGAATAAGGAGGAAAAGTTAGACGAGAAAAATGAAGGAGCAGTAAGGAAGGAGGAAAAAAGTTGGGGGGGAGGAAGAAGTAGTGAAGAAGGAAGAAAAAGTAATGCAAACCCTGGTGGGTTTTACTTCCTCTTTACTTCCCTGCAAAGGTAAAGCATAATGGACTACTATGTGATTATGTGTCACTTACCTGAAACCGAAGCCTGCGATGTCCCTGCTGTCCCCACTAGCAGCGAGCATCCATCTTCACCCCTCTTCCTTCCGGGGCCACAAACTCTGGCTCTGTGACTGGCTGGTGTCGCGTGACGTCACTCATGCACGCTGGAGCCGCCAGTCACTGCATGACCCCTATTAGAAACGGCACAATCTGCCCTTTCTAAAGTGCGCATGCGCTGATGACATCGGCGCATGGCTTTTTTTGTAAATATCTCCTAAACCGTTCCAGCCATGGTCTATCTCCTAATATTGGCTTACCTGTAGGTAAAAGTGGTTGTACAACCACTTTGAGAGGGAGGAAGAAAGTGTTGTAAAGAAGGGGGAAAGTTTGGGGGGGTAGTGAAGAAACAAACAAGAAATATTAAAAACTGTAAGGAAGGAGTAATGGAGGAGGAGAAAAGGTTAAAGGGGACAAAGAAGGAGTAGTGTCTCCCGATAACTGCTGTGAAATGCTGCAAGAGAGTGTGTAGCCCGCGCTGCCTGTGGAACAGTTTCACATTGAGCAGATAGCGAGGCTTGTAAGAGACGCTCAGTGTGTGAAACTGTCATGTAATGTAACTGCTTGCAGGGACCAGCTGTCACAACTCGGTGGTGATGTCGGGGGTGGGCGGGACCGAACAGCTATCAAACACCAGCGAATGGGATAGGGGCTGTGTGGGCTGCTCCGCCCCCTCTCTTAAGCAGCCCAATCATTGGCTGGTGTTTTATTGCTGTTCGGTCCCGCCCACCCCGACATCACCGCTGAGTTTTGACAGCTGGTCTCTGCAAGCAGTTACATTACATGACAGTTTCACACACTGAGTGGCTCTTACAAGCCTCGCTATCTGCTCAAATGTGAAACTCCCCCTCTCCTCTATCAGTCCCAATCAGTGCCGCCTATCAGTGCTGCCCATCAGTATCAGTGCTGCCTATGAGTGCCCATCAGTGCCACCTGTAAGTGACCATCAGCGCTGCCAATCAGTGTTGCCAATCATCGCCAATCGGGGACCATCATCGCCAATCGGGGACCATCAATGCCGGCCATCATTCCTGCCAATTAGTGTCAATCAGTGCCACCAAGCAGTGCCCATTAGTGCTGCCAATGTCGCCTATCAGTGCCCATGAGTGCTGCCAATCAGTTCCCATCAGTGCACTGAGTGCAGGGATGGGCAGATGAACTCAGCACATTGTTCATGGGGGGCCTGGTGGGGCACAACTGAAATCCGTCGATGTTTATAAATGCCACATGCCAATCTTTTGTATAATAGGTAATCACCACCCTACTTAATTTACAATAAACTACTGGAGGTAAAATAAAAAAGTGTCAGTAAAAGGCTTACTGCTAAGCACTGTTACGTGTTCCCACACCACAAAAAAAAAAAAAAAAAAGTGTAGCGCCAACTTACCAATAATGGTTAAACCCTCTAATATATGGAAATATCAATACATTTCAATATTACCACAATACATATAATACACATCAAGCTGAAAAAAGACATAAAAAATGAAACTTAGCAGGGGTGGTGGAAACCTCTCCTATAGATATTTGCCAAACAGATGAACTTCAGGTGCAATAATTCCAGTGATATGTGATTTCACATGTAATACACATCAAAATGAGAATAAAACATACATTATTTTTAAACTTAGCAAGGATGGTGGAAACCCCTCTACAGATAATTGCAATACAAACTAACTTCACGTGCAACAACTTTTTAGTTGGGAGGTTCGCACCATTATAGCACGTTGGAATTTTTATTTTTTACAATTAATTTTATATGTTTTAGTTACTATTGTAATGTAATTTTTTGCAATTGAAGTTGATTTTCCACCACCCTTGCTAAGTCCATGTCTTTATGGACCTTGCTTTGTGCACTGGTGCGCAGTCATGTTGGAACAGGAAGGGGCCATCCCCAAACTGTTCCCACAAAGTTGGGAGCATTAAATTGTCCAAAATGTCTTAGTATGCTGACGCCTTAAGGAGTTCTGTTTGCTGGAACTAAGAGGCCAAACCCAACCCCTGAAAAACAACCCCACACCATAATTCCCCCCCCCCCCCAGTGCACAAAACAAGGTCCATAAAGACATGGATAAGCGAGTTTAGGGTGGAGGAACTTGACTGGCCTGCACAGAGTCCTGACCTCAATCCGAACACCTTTGGAATGAATTAGAGCGAAGACTGCGAGTAGGCCTTCTCGTCCAATATCAGTGCCTGACCTCACAAATGCGTTTCTGGAAAAATGGTCAAACATTCCCATAGACACACTCCTAAAACTTGTGGACAACCTTCCCAGAAGAGTTAAAGCTGTTATAGCTGCAAAGGGTGGGCCAACTCAATATTGAACCCTATGGAGTAAGACTGGGATCCCATTAAAGTTCATGTGCGTGTAAAGGCCGTTTACCGTGATTTGTGAGGACCTGGCGGTCACGGATGTTCTCAGGTGCGCGCGAGAGCGGGATTCTGGGAGGACGTCACTGTATGCCCTCCCAGAGTTAAGCAACCTGTAGCCATCATTCGGCTATGGGCCGGTTGTTAAGTGGTTAACAACCACCAATTGAGACTCTGGCGTACTTTTGGGGCCAGATTCATTGGATAATCCAAGGCTTGGATCTGTTTGTTCCAAGCAGACAGAATACTGTGCTGAACAGTCTTGAATGAAACTAGGCATAGGGAACCACTTCGAAGGAAGTTACCATCTTCCCTAGTAATCTCATGCAAAGGCGAAGGGAAGGACCCTTCCTTGCCTTGACCAGCTCTCTTAGAGTGTTGACTTTTGCCTGAGGCAAAAACACCCTTTCCTGGGTTGTGTCTATGACCAGGCCCAAATACTCCCGCCTTCTTACCAGCCGTAAGGATGATTTCTCTAGACTGAGAATCCAACCCAGGTGTCCCAGATAACTGACCGTTCTGGACACCCCATGGTTTAACCGTGCTATTGACTGATCTACCAGTAGGTATTCCATTACTGCTATACCTTGGCCCCTTAGTCTTGCTAGTACTGGGGCTAGAACTTTTGTAAATACTCAGGGAGCGGTGGCTTACCAGAACGGCAAGGCCACGAACTGAACGTGGCGCTGCTCTACCGCAAACCTCAGAAACTTCTGGTGAGCGGGAAAAATTGGCACATGTAGATATGCATCCTTGATATCTATGGATGCTAGAACTTCTCCTCCCCGTAGGGTGGATACAACTGACCGGATCAACTCCATTCAAAAGGAGCGGATGTTTAGGAAGCGATTCAGATCCTTGAGATCTAGAACGGGTCCGATATCTCCATTTGGTTTTGGTACCGTAAAGAAATTTGAATAAAACCCCATGTCCCTCTCTCCTGAGGGGACCTCTATTATTACTTCCTGAGACATTAATCGGGCCAGTGCCAGAAATAAGGACTTTTTCTTTACTGGGTCCTTAGGAACGTTTGATCTTAAAAAAACGAGACGTGGAAACTCTTGGAACTCTAGTTTGTAGCCTAGTGCTACCACAGAGAGGACCCATTTGTCTTAGATTTCCTCTTGCCAAGTTTCTGAAAACCTCCGAAGTCTTCCCCCCACTCGATCGAGCGGGGGCGCCCCTTCAGAAGGAACCCTTGGGACTCCGTTTTGTGGACTTCTGAACCCCTGGCCTTTTTCTGGCCCTGTGCTTGATTATGAGGCTTACTCTTTGCCCCAGACGGTGGAGGCCATTCAGACTGCCTGGAGGCTGTTGCCCCAGGCATCGGAGGGGAAGCATGTTTGGAAGAAGGACGTTTATTCCTTTTCTTAACCAGCAGAAGGGTACTCTTACCCCCAGAAATCTTTTGGATGTATTTATCCAAATCTTCACCCAAACAACCTTTCTGCATGAAAGGGAAACCCAGGCAAGAGTTTTTTAATGGAAGGTCAAGGGCAGAAGGGCATCTGCCACGTTTTTTCCCCTCCTGGGGGGGAAGATGTGAGCATATCAGCTATTTTTCCTTCCAAACCAGCCAGGGCCAAAGCCAAATCGTCTTTAGTGACGTATGCAGGGGCTGGAATGTTGGAGGTAGCCACAATGTCTGAGAGACAAGGTGGCTCAGACTCTCCAGATGCTTCAGAGGAGGACTGAACTGCGGACGTGGCACTAGGAGCCCCAGGCTCTGACTGCAGCGACCTTGCGATCCCCCCTGTTGTATTACCCTTTTTACGGGAAAACATAGTCCTAAGAGCAGAGGTACTCAGGGCTGTGTTTTGGCCTAGGCCAACAAGGCCTAGGCCTAGGGCGGCACTTTGCGGGGGGCGGCGAAAAGGGCCGTCCCCCCGCATGAGAGGAAGCCCCCCTACCCGTCTTGCCGATTCCCGGCTCCCGCTGTCGCCTCCCGCACACATGCAGCCCAAGGCAGCCGGCTTTCTGTAGCGGCGCCGCGGTGTATGGGCGTGCTTGGCAGAGGGTGGGGGCGTGTACCTCACGCCCCCCCACTCTCTGCCAAGCACGCCCATACACCGTGGCGCCGCTACAGAAAGCCGGCCGCCGTGGGCTGCATGTGTGCGGGAGGCGGCATCCGGGAATCGGCAAGACAGGTGGGGGGGGGGTGTGTTTCTCATGCGGGGGGGGCGGCGTGTGTCACTCGCTCCTCTATAATCAGCAGGTGACAGGTGGAGCCTTAAGCTCCGCCTACCCTCCCCTGCAGTGAATCTTCTCCTCGGCCCTGGGGCGGGATCTGGCTGTGACGTCAGATAGAGGAGAGAGAGGAGCACGAGGGAAACCCCCAGGACAGCAGGTATAATGATTAAATAAATTATATCAGTGTTATGGGCACTGGCAGTGGCAGCATTTGATGGGCACAGTGTTAGCATTTGATGGGCACAGTGGCTACGTTTGATGGGCACAGTGGCTACGTTTGATGGGCACAGTGGCTACGTTTGATGGGCACAGTGTTAGCATTTGATGGGCACAGTGGCTACGTTTGATGGGCACAGTGGCTGCAATTGATGGGCACGGTGGCTACGTTTGATGGGCACAGTGGCATTTGATGGGCACAGTGTTAGCATTTGATGGGCACAGTGTTAGCATTTGATGGGCACAGTGGCTACGTTTGATGGGCACAATGGCTGCGTTTGATGACACAATGGCTACATTTGATGGCACAGTGGATGCGTTTGATGGCACAGTGGATGTGTTTGATGGGCACAGTGGCTGCGTTTGATGGGCACAGTGGCTGCGTTTGATGGGCACAGTGGCTGCGTTTGATGGGCACAGTGGCTGCAATTGATGGGCACAGTGTTAGCATTTGATGGGCACAGTGTTAGCATTTGATGGGCACAGTGGCTACGTTTCATGGGCACAGTGGCTACGTTTCATGGGCACAGTGGCTGCGTTTGATGGCACAATGGCTGCGTTTGATGGCACAATGGCTACATTTGATGGCACAGTGGATGCGTTTGATGGGCACAGTGGATGCGTTTGATGGGCACAGTGGCTGCGTTTGGGCACAGTGGCTGCGTTTGATGGGGCACAGTGGCTGCGTTTGATGGGGCACAGTGGCTGCAATTGATGGGCACAGTGGCTGCAATTGATGGGCACAGTGGCTGCAATTGATGGGCACAGTGGCTGCAATTGGCACAGTGGCAGCATTTGATGGGTACAGTGGCTGCGTTTGAGGGCACAGTGGCTGCGTTTGATGGGCACAGTGGCTGCATTTGATGGGCACAGTGGCTGCGTTTGATGGGCACAGTGGCTGAGTTTGATGGGCACAGTGGCTGCATTTGATGGGGCACAGTGGCTGCATTTGATGGGGCACAGTGGCTGCATTTGATGGGGCACAGTGGCTGCATTTGATGGGGCACAGTGAGGCTGCAATTGATGGGCACAGTGAGACCCCCCCCCCCCCATGATAGCAATAAAACTCAGCAGCTACAAATACTGTAGCTGCTGACTTTTAATATTAGGACACTTACCTGTCCCAGGGTCCAGCGATGTTGACACCTCAGCCGATTTTCGGATTGGCTCTCGGGTTTTACCACTATCATTCATGGTAAGGGAAACCGACCGGTTCCCTACTGCACATGTGCGAAGCGCGTTGCACTTTCTGAATGGCCCAGTGGAGGAAGGAGGAGGGGGGGGCAAACTTCAAAGGGGACAGCGCAGGCTCCCGGAAGTGAGGAAGGGTACCTGTCAGAAACAGGTACCCGTTCCCCCCTGAAAGGTGCCAAATAAGCCTAAAGAGGAAGGGGCTTGGTTTACAGATGATAGGGTGGGTCTTAAACAGGAAGGGGTGTGGCCTCGACAGGATGGGGTGGGTCGTATTTAAATTAGGGGGGTGCATGCGTTTAGTCAGGCCTAGGGCAGCACAAAACCTAAATACACCACTGGAGGTACTAACACAGTGCATCTACTGCCGAGCTTTAGGCTAGCAAATGAATAATATTCCACTATAAACGCTCAGTCTCAATGTTGAGTAAACGTGCCCACTTAAAAATGCCTGTATCCAAACACCCATACAGCTTACATGCCCTTGTATGCTCTGTGTCCCTCCATCAGCCAACCAGACTCTTTCAGAGTGAAAAGCTTTTAAAGCCAGTAAGCCTTGCGCCTGCGCCGTGTTTCAGGTGCATGCCGTTCCCATGTGCGTGCTGGCGGCTTCTAAGCCACGCCCCCCAACGATCCAAGCCCCGCCTTTTTTTTTTTTTAAGTAACTTTTCCCGAGCAGGCCTGTTCCATGGTGGGGACGGATCGAGGAGGGGTGAGGGGTCTCAGCAGGCTGGAACCTGACAGCTTGCTAAAGGCGGATGGTTCCCTCAAACCCCTACTGATGGCTAACAGAGCGGAGAAGTAGCAATGCTGTCCGCAGAAGCCTTTGCTGACACTGAGCATAAACGAAGCTTGGAATGTTGGATGCCAGGTATGTTGCTTTTACACCCTCTAGTGGCAAAACACAATAAGGCATCGCATACTCACACAAGAAAGTCCAAAAGTGAATCATATATATACATTCCTTAGGATCTTTTTGACCTACCCGTCCCACCACAGGACTGCTGGAGACTATCACAGACAGATCCAGCCTTCATCCATCACGGCGGGCCGTGTCATGACAGACCTTCAAGGACCGGTGTCCCCCTTTATGGGGTCCACTCCCTTGGACCTGTACAGCACCCTGCCAGAGAACTCTTTGGTTGTATAAACATGACCAAGGTTTCCCGGATCCCAGGGTCCTGCTCTCAAAAGAGAATGCATTACCGGCAGAAACCTTGTTTCTTCTTCCACGAGGCTCGGGTACCATCCATTTTTGACTTTCAGGCACTTTAGATGGATCCGATTGCACAGCTCCTTGATCCCGTCAGGGATTACTTAGCGGAGCTCTCTTATCACTTCATCAACCGTGACCAACACCTTAGACACTTGCGAAAAAACTGAGGTACTCCCAGTATGGGAGGGGTTATATAGGGAGGGGGACTTCTGTTTTTTTGGGTGTACCAGTGTCCATTCACCTATAGGTGGCCTATAACCCACATAGTTATTACTATGGTGCTCTGTGTCCCGTGATGTACGATAAATTATATATATATATATATATATATATATATATATATATATATATATATATATATATATATATATATATATATATATATATATATACACATATACATACATACATGCATGTGTGTTTGAGATTTGGGGTGCACACCCTAATGCAATAGGCTGTGCACGTCTATGGTCCAGGCACTGCGTCATCCTGACAATGGAAGTCGGGATCCGCCTGGACTGACACTCGTCTCAGCCTCTCAGTGAGCCACTGAGACCCCGAGATGGCGGCTCCGCCCCCTCCACAGCCCAGCGCTCCAGTGAGCTGGGGGAGATAAGCAGAGAGCGGTGGCTGAAAGTCCGCAGCTCTCTGCTTATGGAGCTATGAAAACCGAGCGATCGGCGATGTTTGATCGCTCGGTTCTCAGTGCAGAGGCACTGGGGGACAAATGCAGGATCGAACCCATGCTGCATCCACCTAGGTAAGTATGAATCTAAAAAAAAAAAAAAAAAGGAAAGAAGGAATGAGTGGTGGAAAGGGAGGAGGGGTTAAGGGGGGACAGCGGTGGAAGAAGGAGTGGTAGAAAAGAAGGAAAGGTTGGGTGGGGTGTCCGCTGTTTGAACCAAAAAGAAAAGTGCCTGTGTATAGAGAGAAGGGAAGTAGAAGAAAGAGAAGGGAAGAAGTGGGGATAGAAAGGAAGAGGGAATGTAAGAAGAAGGATAAAGAGGGAAGAGTGGACTGTTATGTCTCTTACAGACAGAAGGGGGCGCACTATCCGATCTCACACAATCCATAGATCACAATGGGATTGTGAGGAGATCGGTGTATAATATAATGGGGTGCTGTGTATGGACAGATCCCACTTACACACAATGACCAGCAGACACCTCTGGACCCCGAATCGGACGCTTCTCGCTGTCAGGAAGTGATGTGATTTCCCCTCCCCCTCTAGTGTTCAGTATATTTATGTCCCCAGTTCCGCCATTTTCCTGTAGCCTTTTTTTGTCTCCCCCCCCCTAGAACCCAGCTGTTCCCGATCTCCATGAAAATGGCCGCTTCCTTGAACATTGGGCTCTCAGTCAAATTTGGATCGCCCAGTCCTGTGGTGCAGTGCCCGGATGATGAGGGGCCCCTCAGCGGAGGGCCAGCAGGCTGCACCGTTCCCCGACACAGCCAGCGCTCCGCTTTCCTGCACTTCAACACTTATCCTCTAGGTGGCGATGTGCGCCGTACAATCCGCTGCTAGGAGACAGCCGACTAAACAACCCTCAGAGATGTGTGTCCTCATTATATGATGTGTGGAGGGCGCTCTGTATTCTCACACAACATGAGGAGGAGTGGCGGGAATTACATAACTCAATTCAATCTGAATGAGAAGGCTGACCTCTGTGCCATGTACCCCTCCTATGTCCCCAGTACAGCTTCCTATTCCCTGCTGATACTGACCATACACTGCAATGTACACACAGGGCTGGAAGCAGGGCCCTTCTCCTCACAGGAGGGGCATCCAAACTTTACTGGCCTCCTATTGGTTGTCAGTTTCCGGACACCTCCCTCTCCCCCCCACTGATGCCCCTATCCCTCCTCCCCTGAGTACCAATGTCCCCCCTCTCTATCCACCTATCAGCAATGCCCCCCCCATTCAGCACCAGTGCCCCCCTTCTGCGCACACCTAGCACCAGTGTCCCCCCCTCTGTCCACACCTAGCACCAGTGCCCCCCCTCTGTCCACACCTAGCACCAGTGTCCCCCCCCTCTGTCCACACCTAGCACCAGTGTCCCCCCTCTGTCCACACCTAGCACCAGTGTCCCCCCCCTCTGTCCACACCTAGCACCAGTGTCCCCCCCCTCTGTCCACACCTAGCACCAGTGTCCCCCCCTCTGTCCACACCTAGCACCAGTGCCCCCCCTCTGTCCACACCTAGCACCAGTGTCCCCCCCTCTGTCCACACCTAGCACCAATGCCCCCCCCTCTGTCCACACCTAGCACCAGTGTCCCCCCCCCCTGCGCACACCTAGCACCAGTGTCCCCCCCTCTGTCCACACCTAGCACCAGTGCCCCCCCTCTGTCCACACCTAGCACCAGTGTCCCCCCCTCTGTCCACACCTAGCACCAATGCCCCCCCTCTCTGTCCACACCTAGCACCAGTGTCCCCCCCCCCTGCGCACACCTAGCACCAGTGTCCCCCCCTCTGTCCACACCTAGCACCAGTGCCCCCCCTCTGTCCACACCTAGCACCAGTGTCCCCCCCTCTGTCCACACCTAGCACCAATGCCCCCCCCCTCTGTCCACACCTAGCACCAGTGTCCCCCCCCCCCTGCGCACACCTAGCACCAGTGTCCCCCCCTCTGTCCACACCTAGCACCAGTGCCCCCCCCCTCTGTCCACACCTAGCACCAGTGCCCCCCCCCCTCTGTCCACACCTAGCACCAGTGCCCCCCCCTCTGTCCACACCTAGCACCAGTGCCCCCCCCTCTGTCCACACCTAGCACCAGTGTCCCCCCCTCTGTCCACACCTAGCACCAGTGTCCCCCCCTCTGTCCACCCCTAGCACCAGTGTCCCCCCCTCTGTCCACACCTAGCACCAGTGTCCCCCCCCCCTCTGTCCACACCTAGCACCAGTGTCCCCCCCCCCTCTGTCCACACCTAGCACCAGTGTCCCCCCCCCCCTCTGCCCACACCTAGCACCAGTGTCCCCCCCCCTCTGCCCACACCTAGCACCAGTGCCCCCCCCCTCTGTCCACACCTAGCACCAGTGTCCCCCCCCCCTGCGCACACCTAGCACCAGTGTCCCCCCCTGCGCACACCTAGCACCAGTGCCCCCCCCCCCTCTGTCCACACCTAGCACCAGTGTCCCCCTCCCTCTGCCCACATCTAGCACCAGTGCCCCCCCTCTGCCCACACCTAGCACCAGTGTCCCCCCACCTGCGCACACCTAGCACCAGTGTCCCCCCTTCTAGCACCAATGACCCCCCCCCCCCAGCAATAATGCCCCCTCAGCACTATTGTCCCCCCTCTAATTTCATTGAGTTATAATATCCCCCCTCACCCCACTGAGCACTATTCCTCCCCCACCTTCAAGAGCACTGAGTCCCCTCCATTGGGTGTATTGTGAGGATACTGAAGGACTGTTGTATGTTTGTCTTGTGTACAGTGAGTAGGCTCAGGTTTTATCTAAAGTGCTTGTAACCTCAGACATGAAATATGAACAAAGCATATCTTTCTATAGTGTACTGATAGGCGGCACTGATGAGAAGGAACTGATAAGTGGCACTGATGGGCACTGATGAGGAGGAACTGATGGGCACAGATCAGGAGGAACTGATTGGCGGCACTGATAGGTGGCACTGATGAGGAGAAACCGTTGGGCGGCACTGAGGAGGAGCTGATGGACACATATAAGGAGGAATTCATGGGTGGCACTGATGGGCACTGATGAGGAGAAACTGTTGGGCGGCACTGATGTGGAGGAGCTGATGGACACATATTAAGAGGAATTGATAGGTGGCACTGATGGGCACCGATGAGGAGGAACTGTTGGGCGGCACAGATGTGGAGGAGCTGATGGACACATATTAGGAGGAATTGATAGGTGGCACTGATGGGCACTGATGAGGAGGAACTGATGGACGGAACTGATGGGTGGCACTGATGAGGAGGAACTGATGGGCACAGATCAGGAGGAACTGATTGGTGGCACCGATAGGTGGCACTGATGAGGAGAAACTGTTGGGCAGCACTGATGAGGAGGAGCTGATGGACACATATGAGGAGGAATTGAGGGGTGGCACTGATGAGGAGGAACTGATGGGTACTGATCAGGAGGAACTGATGGGCAGCACTAATAGGTGGCACTGATGAGGAAAAACTGTTGGGAGGCACTGAGGAGGAGGAGCTGATGGACACATATGAGGAGGAATTGATAGGTGGCACTGATGATGAGGAGGAACTGATGGACGGCACTGATGGGCACTGATGAGGAGGAACTGATGGGCACAGATCAGGAAGAACTAATTGGCGGCACTGATAGGTGGCACTGATGAGGAGAAACTGTTGGGTGGCACTGATGAGGAGGAGCTGATGGACACACCTAGCACCAGTGTCCCCCCCCCCCCTCTGCCCACACCTAGCACCAGTGCCCCCCCCCTCTGCCCACACCTAGCACCAGTGTCCCCCCCCCTCTGTCCACACCTAGCACCAGTGTCCCCCCCCCTGCGCACACCTAGCACCAGTGTCCCCCCTTCTAGCACCAATGACCCCCCCCCATCAGCAATAATGCCCACCTCTAATTTTTATTGAGTTATAATATCCCCCCTCACCCCACTGAGCACTATTCTTCCCCCTCCCCCACCTTCAAGAGCACTGAGTCCCCTCCATTGGGCGTATTGTGAGGATACTGAAGGACTGTTGTATGTTTGTCTTGTGTACAGTGAGTAGGCTCAGGCTTTATCTAAAGTGCTTGTAACCTCAGACATGAAATATGAACAAAGCATATCTCTCTATAGTGTACTGATAGGCGGCACTGATGAGAAGGAACTGATAGGTGGCACTGATGAGGAGGAACTGATGGGCACAGATCAGGAGGAACTGATTAGCGGCACTGATAGGTGGCACTGATGAGGAGAAACTGTTGGGCGGCACTGATGAGGAGGAGCTGATGGACACATATGAGGAGGAATTGAGGGGTGGCACTGATGAGGAGGAACTGATGGGCACTGATCAGGAGGAACTGATAGGCAGCACTAATAGGTGGCACTGATGAGGAGAAACTGTTGGGTGGCACTGATGAGGAGGAGCTGATGGAGACATATGAGGAGGAATTGATAGGTGGCACTGATGGGCACTGATGATGAGGAGGAACTGATGGACGGCACTGATGGGCACAGATCAGGAAGAACTAATTGGCAGCACTGATAGGTGGCACTAATGAGGAGGAGCTGATGGACACATATGAGGAGGAATTGATGGGTGGCACTAATCAGGAGGAACGGATGGGCAGCACTGATAGGTGGCACTGATGAGGAGAAACTGTTGGGCGCCACTGATGAGGAGGAGCTGATGGACACATATAAGGAGGAATTGATAGGTGGCACTGATGGGCACTGATGAGGCGAACTTATAGGCTGCACTGATTATCAGTGTAAATGTGGCTGTCAAAATTGCTGGTTACTGGCTCTCCTTTCCTTATGGTGTGACAGCGCATAGGGAAAGTACTGTCAATACCCACCAAGTCTGTTTACAATGTGATCAGCTGTGATTGTACACAGCTGATCACATGGTAAAGGGCCATCCAATTCACACGACAGGTGACTGTGACCAGCTCTCAGTGGAACCGGTTCACACAGCTCTGGGGTGGGCGAGGTCCACATTGGAAAAGGGTCCTATGCATCTTTTGCACCATTTCAGGTGCGAAAGCAAAAAATCGGACCTGATTCGTACCTGAGTCGTGTACAGGGGCACACCGGACCCCATGCTGGGACCTGTGGCCGCATCAGTGTGAACCCAGTCTAAAGGTTTTATTACTTTATTACATAGAATGCATTGAGATAAAAAAATCTATTACCCTTTACAACCTCTTTAATGCTCATTCCCCAGCCACCCAGCCAAGGTGGACTTGATTTGAAGTCCTTCACTGCCATAGTGCAGCTAACTCCGAAATCAGCTTTTATCAAGCTGGTCTCATCTGACTAATGAAATGTGTCTCGTTTGGTTTTGATGCAGCTACTGCAACATAATATGGGGAAAAATTCACTGACATGTAAGCGATCGTTGTCATTTTAAAGTGACTCTCAGGCCCCATTCACACCTCAGCATTTTGTAGCATGAAGCTCGAAGCTTCAAAACTGGAGGAGAAAAAAATCAATTATTCTCTATGGAGTTGGTTCACATCTCCACTCCAATTCCCTTGAAGCTCAAAAAAGGTCTGGAGATTTTTTTGTAGCTGAAATTGGGCAGATTTGCGCATTATTTTTACCATAGAAATGAATGGTAATGCGCCAGTCGTGCATTTTTGTGTGCATTTACGTGTTTTGACGCTTATTTTTGCACAATTTTCTGCTCGAAATAAAAAAATAAACATAAAAATAGTATTAATATATCAATAAATAAATGTAAAATAAATACACACATAACAAAAAATCATCATAAAAAATAAAATAAAATAATAATATGTAATAATACATAAATATATAATAAGTAACCCTAAAACAAATTAAATAAATTAATAATAATAATAATAATTATTAAATTATAATAAATAAACCCCCCCCAATAAAAAAAAAATATATATATATATATATATATATATATATATATATATATATATATATATATATAGTAATGATGATGATAAAAATAAAGTATTATTATTGATAATAATAATATATTTATTTTGTGATAGGGTTAGGGTGTTTAGTTAATTATTAATATTTTATTATTATTAGTATTATTATATATTTATATTTTTTTTTAAGGTTAGGGGTTAATTATTTATTTATTACATACTTTTAATTTATTGTATTTATTTATGAATATTTTTATTTGTTTCTGTATTTATTTTACATTTATTTATTACTATTATTATTATTAGTAGTAGTAGTAGTAGTAGTAGTAGTAGTAGTAGTATTATTATTATTAGTAGTAGTAAAAACACCCTAACAAAAATAAATAAATAAATAAATAATATATAACCCCAATCCCTAATCCTAACCCTAACCTAATCTTAACTCTAACCCCTTACCCTAACAAAAAAACAAAAAAAATATGAACGAATCATAATAATAAAAAAAAGAAAAACTGATGGAAAAGCTGAAAAACCTAGCAACAAATGATGCAACAGATAATAGTTTTCTCTATTAGCTAATAAAAAAAACGCCAAAGCCCAAAAACACTGTATAAAAACGCACAAATCGCCCATAAAAACATGCAAAAAAAAAAAAATCTAAAAGACGCTACGTTCAGGTGTGAATGCAGCCTTAACAAAATCCTTATTCTGCAAAACTATTCTATACACATCCACTACTTAATAGTCCTGTAATCTCTTTTTCATGAAATTGTTTTTTTACAGTTTTTTTTTTCTGTTTCCTTGTCCTTTGTGAGCTCCCGAAGCTTTCCTTTTCCCCTCACTTCATTTGTTTGGGAGGAGCAGTGCACGTTAGGTTTGGTAATGTGCGCCGTTCTATGCACACTACAAATTCTTTAGTACATAGTACATCTCAGAAGCAAGCAAGAGAGGGGGGCTACATTCATATGTACATTGGGACTGTGGAGAGGCTGCATAGCCTTTAGGGTTATCCCGATACCACTTTCTTAAGACCGAGTACAAGTACTGATACTTTTTTTCAAGTACTCGTCGATACCGATTACCGATGCTTTTTTTTAATGTCATGTGACAGTTCAACTGATGGGCACTGATAGCTGGCACTGATGGCTGGCACTGACTAATGGAGACTGATAGATGGCACTGATAGGTGGCACTTGAGGGCACTGATAGGTGGCTGGCACTTATGGGCATTGATAGATGGCACTTATAGGCGGCACTTATGGGCACTGATAAGTGGCACTGACAGGTGGCTGGCACTAATAGGCGACACTTATGGGCATTGATAGATGGCACTGATAGACGGCACTTATGGGAACTGATAGGTGGCAGCGATAAGTGTCTGGCACTGATAGATGCCACTTATGGGCACTGACAGGTGGCTGGCACTGAAATGCAGCAATAAATGACATGAGGAAAGGATTTATTTTGAAATGCTATGCTGTGATGTCCATCTTGGTACACCCTGCCGCAGTAAGCAGCAGCAGACATCTTGTTACACCCAGCTCGAACTATATGGGCTGGGTGTAACAAGATGTCCGCTGCTGGCTTACTACAGCCGGGTGCAGGGTGTACCAAGATGGGCGTCTGGATGTTGTGACGGCTCCGTTCACTGATCCTGATGAGGCTGCCCCCTGCACCCCTGCCAGCTTACCTAGCTAGTTCCACTGCAGGTGAGGAAAGGAAAAGAAAGGCGCCTCTAAGTACAGTATGCTAAATTTAATAAAGTGCACAAAGGGTTAAAAGCACTTATAAGATTGTTGAGTGTTAAAAGACATGATAAAATCAGGAGTCCTCATCTGTGGCATGTGTCCATCCTCAGCATGGTGGTAGAGAGCAGTGTAGAGCCGTCCAGCAGTTGTAAAGCGTTCTCATGCGTGTTGGAAAGAAGAGGCAGCAGGGAAGTCTGTATTTACTGCGGGACACACAAGGCTGATGGTGTCAGTGTATAGAAGGGGGCGGTAACGCGTTTCGGAGCATGTGCGGCTTTGAGGTCTGACGAAGGAGCCGCACATGCACTTTGTGCACTTTATTAAATTTTGCATACTGCACTTAGAGGCGCCTTTCTTTTCCTTTTTTATATCTTCAGAGTTGCTTCTCCTCTAACCAAAGTGCTGCCAGAAGTGCCATCTCATCACTATCATCCCTCTGACCAGCTACCCACCTCCACCAGAGCGCCCTTATCTCCTCTCTGTTTTATACCACTGCAGGTGAGGACTCGCTCTATGCTCCACTGACTCCGCCCGCCCTCTTCGTTCACCGACTCCGCCCGCCGACCAGGTATCGGATAAGGCATCGGGAGCATTTGTGCGAGTACAAGTACTTGCGCGAATGCTCGGTATCGGTCCCGATACTAGTATTGGTATCGGGATAACCCTAGTAGCCACCCTCTAACAGGAAGTCAGATGACAGCAGCCCCCCAAAAAAAAAGGAATTTAGAGATTTGTAGCAGGCTGAGAGCAATAGAAGACATTTTCTAAATTAAGAATACATACTTGAATAGAATTTTCTTCTTCTTTATCCAGATGTTTAGTTTCACTTTAAGTGTGCACCTGCTCCATCTATTGGGCATTTTTGAGTACTACATGCAGCATATTCAGTATCAGACTGGTAGGTGCTAATGGCCCAGCAACAGGTCCTTTTTCTTGGTCCTGGTTCTGTCCTTGGTTTATTCTTAACCTTTTCACCAAATAACTCCAGACTGCCTGTGTTGTGCTCAGCCTGGTTCTTGAGGGCTTATTCCTATCACCTCAGGTATGCATCCCTTTCCTCCAATCAGCTCTCAGAGCTCTCCTCACTGAGCTCTGCAAAGTATAATTTCAGCTCTCAGGCAAGCTTTATAAATTCTGCACTTTGAACGGATGTACATAAGAGAAGACTACAGATAAACAGGTACAACTCATGTAGGAGGATTTATTTCATATCTGTGTATCACCTGAGGCCAGTCACTTCACTGGATATATGTAGCGGTTTATAACCACTTTCATTTGTGTGTTTTATATCTGCCTAGATTTCAGCTTTAAATTAAACAGGCATTTATGAACAATCAGACCAACTTTAAAGCAGTATTAAAAACCCAAAATAGTTTATATTGCATCTTACCAATTCTGATGTAATAGCTTTCTTTCCTTTATTTTCACCTGGTGATCTGGCCAGTAAGTATTTTGTTTTTCTACAGAACAGCTGTCCTGCAGATGTAACAACTAGACTGTTGAGACAAATCATTTACTACTGACAGGGGTGCTTACAATGATGAGCTTTTATTTATTCATGCAAAACCTTTATACCAAAAGGAAAAAAAAAAAAAAACAGTTTGTGGTAACGGCTTATTAAAGCAAAACTTCAGTCATTTTTTCATCTTTTCATCTATTAAATCTTCTGCCCTTGTTGTTTTAACTTGGATAGTAAAACATTTTTTTTTCTGCCAGTAAATACCTTATACAGCCCACTTCCTGTTTCTTGTCTGGCCATTAGCCTAGGCTTATGACATCATGCAAAGCTCTCTCTCTCACTCTCCTGAGAGTTTGCCAGGAAGGGAGAGGGGATGAGTCATAAGAGGGCCAATGAGAGCTGCAGAGCTGGAGGTGTGTGTCTGTGTAAATCCAGGAAGTGAACAGGTAGCAGCTTCAGCTGCCCACAGTTAAAATGGATGCAGCCAGACTCCGTGGAGGGAGATTTCTGCAGCATACTCGGCAAGTACAGAATCACAGTATATATAAAATAATATGCAAAGTGGTTGGAGGGAAGCTTCAGAATGGCAAAGATTTTTTTTAATACAAATTATGTGAGCAGACTGCAGGTCCTCTTTAAAGTGGATGTAAACCCAATGTCATCCTTTCTAAACTACAGCCATAGGGGTTATCTATAAGGATATACACGCCTCCTGCATGTATCTTTACCTGTCAAATGTCTCCCCTCTGTCTGTTATGAGACCCGAAAAACTGCAGATTCTGTGGGCGGGTCTGTTGTCTGGAGCTCGGTGGGTGGAGTCGTGATGTCAGTAGACTCCCCGCCCACCTCTACACTCCCCTTGTCAATATGCATTTTCTCCTGTGTATTTCTTACACTGAACTTCTGCTGTGATCTCTAACATCCAGTGAAAAGACAGGAAAGTAACCACATGACTTCAGCATGCCAAATCATGCTGAGGTGTGGAACAGCCAATCCTTGCAGAGCTGCTGAAGAAAGGAGTGGGGGAGGGAATTAAAAAATAATGCATGTCTTAGGCTAGTGCACGAGATATGTAAATCACCTGTCACTCACAGCAAGGGGGAGGATTGGACAAAGTTTTTCTCAGTTTGTCAAGTTTTATCTCACTGAACAATAAAAGAGGATTGCTCAGAGATGGATTAACTCTTTGTGGCAAGACTGGGCTCAAATGATAGGAAATCTTATACTCTACATTAAGACATCAAAAAAAAAAAAAAAATTGGGTTTACATCCACTTTAAGCATTAGCTGGAGTTCGGCTTCAATTTGTTAGTGTAGTCTAATTCTGCTAGTACATTTAACACTCCCCTCTCCTCAGATCGCCAATGCTGCTGTTCAAATGTGCCCCCTGTGCTCCCTCATCCAGAGGGAGGGGGGGACACTCTAGAACAGGAGCTGTGTTACAGATCATTCAGAGAAAACAGAGGGAAAAAGTCTAAAAAAGAAAACTTCTAATGATTGGTAAGCTGCAATATATTACATTTTGTTTTGGGGTTTAATACCACTTTAAAATGATGATAATAATAATAGTGATAATAGAACTAATAATAATAATAATAATAATAATAATTATTATTATTTCTATTATTATTACTATTAAAAATATTAGTTCTATTATTCGTTATTATTATTATCTCTATTATTACTATTATTAGGTCTATTATTAATTATTGTTATTATATCTATTATTATTAATATTATTATTAGTTCTATTATTATTATTATTATTATTTATTATGTATTGTTGTTAGTATTATATGCAGTGAATAAACTGAGATGTAAAATACTGTCACTGATAAAAATCGGACATATAACTCTCAGCATGCTGAAGTCACAATGTATTCTATTGTGCACCATGTAGTATAAAGTGTTAATGAGTATTTTTTACTTTGATCATGAATACTCTGTATAGTATAATGATAATAGTATGTGCTGGAGTCTTATTGAGCAGGCTGAGCTCTTCATTGTCACATCAGGTTGGACAGAGATGTATGTGCAAGTGGATAATAGCCATGCAGACGTCACCCCTTCTGTTTGATCTGTGTCTCCCCAGCACCCCGTTCTCCTCCCACTCAGGGAGTTCAGGTATATAAGAATGTGGGCTTCAACTTCCCGACACAACTACCATCTCACAGTCCCAGTGCGGGGAATTACCGAGCATCAGGAATCTAAGGAGAGGAAGAGAGAAGACTGGAGCTGCAGAGGATGTAAGTAAATGCAACACTTTATACCGCTTTGCACTGCTACGAGGGTCATAGGCACTTTTCTATATAATTTCTATGTACTGTATATCTCGCTGTCATGGGTTGTCATTTTGACATTTACATCACTGCTGCTTCTGGGGAATTCATATTGAGCCACTGCTAGGTGAGGTTCTTCAACCTGACAAAAGTCACTCTTCATTTGTCTGACCTTCTGTCCATTTCTGGTGAGGTTCTTCAACCTGACAAAAGTCACTCTTCATTTGTCTGACCTTCTGTCCATTTCTGGTGAGGTTCTTCAACCTGACAAAAGTCACTCTTCATTTTTCTGACATCCTATCCATTTCTGGTGAGGTTCCTCAACCTGACAAAAGTCACTCTTCATTTTTCTGACATCCTATCCATTTCTGGTGAGGTTCCTCAACCTGACAAAAGTCACTCTTCATTTTTCTGACATCCTATCCATTTCTGGTGAGGTTCCTCAACCTGACAAAAGTCACTCTTCATTTGTCTGACATCCTATCCATTTCTGGTGAGGTTCCTCAACCTGACAAAAGTCACTCTTCATTTTTCTGACATCCTATCCATTTCTGGTGAGGTTCCTCAACCTCACAAAAGTCACTCTTCATTTGACATCCTGTCCATTTTCTGGTGAGGTTCTTCAGCCTCACAAAAGTCACTCTTCATTTGTCTGACATCCTGTCCATTTTCTGATGAGGTTCTTCAGCCTCACAAAAGTCACTCTTCATTTGTCTGACATCCTGTCCATTTCTGGCTCTGACCTTCTAGGCAGAAACTAGTGCTGTACCAGGGTGAGAATTGGAGAAGAGCTGTCAGGTCAGAAATACGCAGGCTGTCATTGGTGATCACCTTCAGAAAAATATTTCTTGCCTGGCTGTCATGCTGATCTAATGTCATCAAGTCTTTTCTGAGTTCCCGATCTGGCACATGGGTGTAGATCAGGAATTCTGATTTGATGCATACTTGTTACGGAGCAGAAAGTACTGGATGGGGTCCTTGCACATGAAAGTCCACAGCTTTGTTTTGCTGTTTCTGTTGCAATGGGACAACTCCCCAGCAGATTTGCTCTTTATGTTTTAGTTAATGTTTATATTTATTATTTATTTATTACAAGTACTTATATAGCACCGTCAATTTACGCAGCGCTTTACATATACTGTACATTGTACATTCACATCAGTTCCTTGCCCTCAAGGAGTTTACAATCTAAGGTTCCTAACTCACATTCACATATACACATACTAGGACCAATTTAGACAGAAGACAATAATTTACCAGCATGTCTTTGGAGTAGTGTTGCCAGCTGTCTGGGATTCACCTAGACAGTCTGGGTTTTGAATCGTGTGTCCGTGTTTTAGTCCACCTGAAACCCGGACATATTATTCAGACAGAAATGTGGCTCGGAACAGGGCCTGACAGGAGGGTGAGGGGGCACTATGTGCGCCGCATTACTATTCTCTTTGGAGTGCCCAAAGGTATCCCAGGTCTGTTACAATCCTATAGTTTATACTAAAACCCCAAAATTTACAAGCACAGAAAGAGCAAACTCCAGGCAGGTAGTACCGTTGTTGGGATTCGAACCGACAACCCTAGTGCTGCTTGGCGGAAGTGCTAACCACAATGCTTATATACTGTATGTGTTACCACTGGTGCTCTCATTCACTAATGTAGGACTGCATGATACAGAGGTGGCTTGCAATGCTGCTCAGATTCCATATGAATTTGCCAATATATATATATATGTAAAACAATAGTGTAGCACCAATAAAATGTATACATATAAAAGTGCAGTCATATGAAACCATACAACTAAATGAACATAAAAGGTGCAAAATCCATATATGTGAAAGAAAAGTCCATAATATATTCAATGGTGATAAAAGAAAATAGTATGATGTTAATAATCTTGATAATCATGTGCAAACGGTGCTCAAGTAGCCAATCACCAACTCAATGTGGATTTGAGGATTACCAGAATGAATGGCTACCATTATAGTAGCAATGTACACAAGATTTAGTAGCACAAACGCCTGGGTGAAAAACCGATCAAAACGGTGCTCAAGTGACCAATCGCCAACAACAAGTGGATTCAAAACTCACCAGAACAATTGGCTACCATTACAGCAGCATATATGCCTGGGTTTGTATGGAGTCCAACAGGGATCAGTGTGGTAATTCACTTGCAATGATACTTCCTAGTGCACTCCAGCTAAGGATAAATAAAGCTCACCAAAAGCCCAAAAGAATTCCTCATAGTATAGTAGGTTTATTATCACATTAAGTAAAATCACATAAAAAGAAAGCAAAAAGCCAGATAACTCATATGTAAAGCCACTGCCATCCCGGGATCGTACAGCGGCGTGACGTCAAAGCCAGAATCTCCACCCCCCAGGCATATATTCTTCCCATAACCTTCTGGGTTTTACTTACTTTTTAACTTGGAAACACATTAGACAGGTCCTCTTTGCTATTGGTAGAGCGAGTGCTTGGCCATTTTGTTAGGCTGTAAACTCAGAATGTATTCAGAATGGCAGCCTGAGTATATCTCTCAGCACAAGTATCCTTTAACCGCTTAAGCCCCGGACCATTTCGCTGGCTAAAGACCAGAGCACTTTTTGCAATTTGGCACTGCGTCGCTTTAACTGACAATTGCGCGGTCGTGTGTCGTGGCTCCCGAACAAAATTGACATCTTTTTTTCCCACAAATAGAGCTTTGTTTTGGTGGTATTTGATCACTTCTGCGACTTTTATTTTTTTGCGCTATAAAAAAAAAATAGAGCGACAATTTTGAAAAAAACGCATTATTTTTTACTTTTTGCTATAATAAATATCCCCAAAAAATATATAAAAACATTTTTTTCCTCGGTTTAGGTCAATACGTATTCCTCTACATATTTTTCGTTAAAAAAAATCGCAATAAGCATATATTGATTGGTTTGTGCAAAAGTTATAGCGTCTACAAAATAAGGGTTAGTTTTTATGGAATTTTTATTTAATAATTTTTTTTATTAGTAATGGCGGCGATCTGCGATTTTTATCGTGACTGCGACATTATGGCGGACACATTAGACAATTTTTACACATTTTTGGGACCATTGGCATTTGTACAGCGATCAGTGCGATTAAATTGCACTGATTACTGTAAAAATGACACTGGCAGGGAAGGGGTTAACCACTAGGGGGCTAGGGAAGGGTTAAGTGTGTCCTAGGGAGTGTTTCTAACTGTGGGGGGGAGGGTCTGTGTGTGACACTACACTGATCACCGCTCCCGATCACAGGGAGCTATGATCAGTGACAGTGTCACTAGGCAGAACGGGGAGATGCTTGTTTACATTAGCATCTCCCTGTTCTTTCTCTCCGTGAGAGGATTGTGGGTATCCCCGCAGACATCGAGCCCGCAGGACCCGCGGT
This sequence comes from Aquarana catesbeiana, assembly GCF_042186555.1. Taxonomy (NCBI): domain Eukaryota; kingdom Metazoa; phylum Chordata; class Amphibia; order Anura; family Ranidae; genus Aquarana; species Aquarana catesbeiana. The sequence continues at coordinate 203,879,650 of NC_133335.1, read as the reverse complement.
CGGACTCACAGAATTTGCGACGGGCGTGTGCGCCGCCGCGCACGAGATCACACGGCGGCAAATTCAAAGGGACGTACAGGTACGCCCATTTACCTGTCCGTGCCATTCTGCCGACATACATCGGTGTGCGCTGGTCGCTATGTGGTTAAAGTGGTTGTAAACCCTGTTACACCACTTGTACCTACCGGTAAGCCTATAGTAAGGCTTACCGGTAGGTACTGTAAATATCTCCTAAACCTGTACAGTTTAGGAAATATTTACCATATATACGCTTGTGCAGACATCATCGGCACATGCGCACTGAAGAAACGTCTCGTGCCATTTCTAAAGGGCCTGTGCCGTGATAGGCGGCTCCCGCGTGCATGCGTGGGAGTGACGTCATCGCGGCTCTGGCCAATCACAGCGCCGGAGCCCACAAACTCAGGAATAACTCCGGGAGACATGACGCCGGTCACAGCGGTGTACGGGTGGATCATGTAACATGTTCCCAAAAGGTGAACTTATTCTTTAAAGCAGTAGTAAACCGCTAAAAAAAGTTCCAAAAAAACGAAAACCTGCAAGGTAATGGCATAATGTGCTAGTATGCATCGCATACTAGCACATTGTGAAATACTTACCTTAGCATGAAGCCCCTGCAGCGGAGCGCATAAGTGCAGGAGCCCTCCGTTCCGGCAACAAGCTCTGAAGTTCCGGCATGATAAGCCGGACCTTCAGAGTGCATGTCAGCGGCTGCATGCAGGGTGAATATCTCCTAAACCGTGCACATTTTACCTACAGATAAGCCTTATTATAGGCTTACCTATAGGTAAAAATCACCAAGTGTTCCGGCACTTACTACTGCCACTTTAAGGGCTCATGCACACTGCAGCTCCAAAAAGAAAAAGCTGCTTTTTTCAGGCGTTTGCGCTTTTATTTATAAATATAAATAAAGTTGCGCTGGATTTAAACGATCTCTCTTAAAGACAAAAAAAAAAAGGATATAGATAAACGAAGATCAAATTAAAATCAAGCATACAAATCTGAGTGCACTAACTGAATCAATTCAGATCATACAAACACAGGCCGTGAATTGAATAAATGAAAATAAATAAAATGAAGTAAATATCCATATGCACCAATAGTGCAGCAATAAGAAAGAAAACAATGTCCTTTATAAAACAAATATACAAAATTGGTAAGTGTATGGAGAGATGGGTATAGTTGGACGATAAGGTCCACTGCAGATATAAATTTCGAGTCACCGCCCTCGCCCCCTGAGATCACAGCTGATGGAATGACGGGTCTCAACCTGAAAGCAAAGCTCTATATTCGGGAACCCTTACCAGAGCTGGTGGACCCCCTGAAGAGCAGGGTCATGTACTCAGACAGATTGAGCCCTCTGTGGGGACGGGTGGGTCCTCCGATGCCTTCGGTCCCTTGGTTGCCTCAGATGATTGATGGAGATAGTTCGCCAGAATTCGGTAATAAACCCATCAGGTGAATGCTCTTGATCTGGGAAGAGACACACTCGGGCACAAAGCCGCAAGTGAGAGAACAAAGAGGGACTCCAATCGTGTAGTACGGTTAAAAAAGGGGAAAGCTTTTATTGCTAATGGACGAGCAAAGCTCGCAAAATAACATATATATACAGGCAAAAGTACGTTAAAAAAGCCGGCTAGCTAAAAACAAATCGAACACCCGTGTGCCGGGATCACATGTAGTGTGATGGCGTCAGCACAAAGCACCGCCGCGGTGCTTTGTGCTGGAACCCCGGAAGGATTTACCCCCTTCCTGACCAGAGCATTTTTTGCGATTCTGTACTGTGTCGCTTTAGCTGACAATTGCGCGGTCGTGTGACGTTGCACCCAAACAAAATTGATGTCCTTTTTTCCCCACAAATAGAGCTTTCTTTTGGTGGTATTTGATCACCTCTGCGTTTTTTTTTTTTTTTTTTTTTTTTTTTTTGCGTTTTAAACAAAAAAAAGTGACAATTTAAAAAAAAAAGCAATATTTTTTTTACTTTTTGCTATAATAAATATCCCCAAAAAATATTTAAAAAAATAAAAATTTCTTCCACAGTTTAAGCCGATATGTATTCTTCTACATATTTTTGGTAAAATAACAATCGCAATAAGCGTAAATTGATTGGTTTGCGCAAAAGTTATAGCGTCTACAATATAGAGGATAGTTTTATGGCATTTTTATTATTTTTGGGGTTTTTTTTTACTAGTAATGGTGGCGATCTGAGATTTTTATCAGGACTGCAACATTATGGCGGACACATCGGACACTTTTGACACTATTTTGGGACCATTGTCATTTATACAGCAATCAGAGCTACAAATAGCCATTGATTACTGTGTAAATTACACTGACAGGGAAGGGGTTAAATACTAGGGGGCAATCAAGGGGTTAAGTGTGTCCTAGGGAGTGATTCTAACTGTCGGGGGGATGGGCTCACTACAACATGACAGAGATCACTGCTTCCGATGACAGGGAGCAGTAAATCCCTGTCATGTTGCTAGGCAGAACAGGGAAATGCCTTGTTTACATAGGCATCTCCCCGTTCTACCTCTCCTCTCTGCAATCGCAGGCCGCTGGCAAACATCGACTTCGCACGACCCGCGCCCAATAGGCGACAAATTCGAAGGGACCTACAGGTACGCCCATTTGCCTGCCTGTACCATTCTGCCGACGTATATATGTGTGTGCGGCGGTTGGCAATTGGTTAAATTCGGTTGATTCGTTCAATTCGTATTCGGGATTCATATTCTGAATTTGTTGAATTTTCTTCGAATTTACCGGGTTTTTTTTCGATTCAAAACGTTTGAATCGATAACTTTCGAATCGGTCGAATTGAAAACTTTATATATATATATATATATATATATATATATATATATATATATATATTTTTTTTTTTTGCGATTCCAATATGGCAAAGTGAACAAACAAAAGAAAAATCTTCATCAAATGATTACAATGACTTTTTAAATCACCTTTGTCTTAACTAAAACAGGATTATTTCTAATAACACACAGTCTTTGATTTCTGCAATGAAATGTTCGATGGGAGCTTGTTGTCGGAAATTCCGACCGTGTAGTAGGCTCCATTGGACATTTTCTGTCGGAATTTCCGCCAAACAAAATTTGAGATCTTGATCTCAAATTTTCCAACAACAAAATCCGTTCTCATAAATTCTGATTGCGTGTACACAATTCAGACGCAAAGTTCCACGCATGCTCTCAATCAATTACAAGACGGAAGCTCTCGGTCTGCAAAAAACTAACGTTCGTAATGGAGATAGCACATTCGTCATGCTGCAAATTTTAATCTTTTAATGCAGCGCATTCTCTTCTTCTTTATAATGCTAGAATAATGAAGTTGTTTTGCTGCTGATATTCACACAGAGTTTTTAAAAAATGATTTCTTTATTATTTCTTGTGATCTCCTGAATAGGTTTTTTTTTTTTTCGTCACATCTCCATAATAATGTTTTTAATTTTTGTTTATAGTGTTAAAGAATAAAGAGGGAGATAGGACTCTCTCTAATAAAATGGGATTTTAAAGGGGAGATATTGTGTCTGTCAACAGTGAGCCAATCCAGCGATGGTTAATATAAAAGTATAAATTTTATTTAAACATATTTAAAATATACATTACAGAGTTTGCAATCAAACGTCAGGATGACCATGCAATAGCTGGTGTTCAGAGAACATATATGATAGCCAGCCAACATGTTTCGCATATACTTTGCTTTGTCAGGGACATCATTGATTTTCTCTAGTCTATTGCAAAATCAATGATGTCCCTAATGCCCTGACGAAGCAAAGTATATGCGAAACATGTTGGCTGGCTATCATATATGTTCTCTGAACACAAGCTATTGTATGGTCATCCTGACGTTTGATTGCAAACTCTGTAATGTATATTTTAAATATGTTTAAATAAAATTTATACTTTTATATTAACCATCGCTGGATTGGCTCACTGTTAACAGACACATTATCTCCCCTTTAAAATCCCATTTTATTAGAGAGAGTCCTATCTCCCTCTTTATTCTTTGGTCTGTTATTTAGGGATGGGGAGTTCTGTCTCTGTTTTCCCTGTAAATAAGTCCAACCATTTACTTTCTTGATTGTTTATAGTGTTTTTTTTTATCAAGATCTCCTGCTTTTTTTTTCTATTGCTCTCCATAATATTGTTTTTCGTTTCTGTGTCAAGTTACCACAACACCATTATTATCTTGTATTTTTTTAACCTCAAGGAGGTTGGTTGGTGTTCCTTGTTAATTTGACATTGTATTTAGGAAATGTACCTGCCTACTCACAAACTGTCCTTTTTAAAGTAAAACACATTGGCAAGTTTTTGTGAATCCAAAATAGCCATTTATTATGGGTCATAATAAAATAAAGAGGAAGGCAATGCTGGAGAAAATTGTGAACTTGGCGAAGCCTTTATACCTCAGGGCACACATCAAATATTTTACAGCCAAAATTGGTAGCATGAGGAGTCCATATAATAGTGAACACAATCCGGTCCCGGACTACACAGCAACAGATGACATATATGTCCCCAGGCTGTGGTCATACAACAGCCTGCGTCTTTTGTCAGACCAGACGGAACCCAGGCCATCACACTCTTGTCTTCCTTCCACTCTTCTTTCCAGGCTTGCTTCTAGGCTGTGGTTTTGGAGTTGTGGCAGGGGTTGGAGGAGGAGGAGGAGGATGGTGCAACTCACACAGGTGTGTTTTGTTTGTGAGTTGGCCCCTCAACCCCTTATTTAGGGACAGATGCATAATTTCCTCACAGATGAGGCGTTGGCCCTCCTCCATTTCCTGCATTTTGCATGCAGCCATGAAGGCAAAGGCCTCTTGAAGAGTGGGGGTGGTTCTGAGGGCAGCATTAGCCTCCCGAATCAGCTCAAGCGCTGCCTCCTCCACATTACTCCCCTTCCTGGGCCTTTTGGTTGGAAGGTGGAGGGAAGGGACCTGGGATTCGGTCAGGCTACTGGGCCGGGCCACCTCCTGGCTGCCACTTACCCCCACCACCTCCTGGCTACCACATTCCACAGCCCCCTCCTGGTTGCCACATTCCACGCCCTCCTCCTGGCTGAGGCTTTCCTGTGTATGAAAAAGGGGCATAGTTTTATTTTTTTTATTCATCAATCACACACAGTTTTCAGCCCATGACTGTTGCAAATTGAATGTTAACAAATAGAAAAAACTATCCTTCTGACCCCTGCATTTTTTGTCCCAAACATTTTTGGCCACTACTGTCTATTGATATGTAAAACATAAATCGTGAAATCGTGTGTACGCAGCATTAGGGTTCGACTGAAGTGCGATGTAAAATTCGATTCGAATGTCGGGGCGAATTTCTGAAATTCAGACGAGTTTCGTTTCGTTAACCGGAGCATTCAGTAAAATTTGTTTACATTGTAATTTGGGTTTTTCGAATATATCCGAACCTCCGAATAACAAAAATTTGTCCGAATATTAATTCGGAACAAAACGAACCGCACATGATGATCTTTGATCATCCCTGATGGTAACCCCTTTCCTGCCAGTGTCCTTACAATGACATGCATATTTTTAGCACTGATCACTGTATTTGTGTCACTAGTCCCCAAAAGGTGTCAGTTAGTTGTCCGATTTGTCGCAATGTCGCAGTCCCACTATAAGTTGCTGATGGCCCCATTACTAGTAAAAAAATAAAAATAAAAATTCCAAAAATATATCCCATAGTTTGTAGACGCTATAACTTTTGTGCAAACTCATTAATACGCTTATTGGGATTTCTTTTACCAAAAATATGTAGCAGAATACATATTGGCCTAAATTGATGAAGAAATTAGATTTTTTACTGGATATGTTTTATAGCAGAAAGTAAAAAATATTGTTTTTTTTTTCCAAAATTGTCAGTCTTTTTTTGTTTATAGCACAAAAAAATAAAAACCACAGAGGTGATTAAATACCACTAAAAGAAAGCTCTATTTGTGGGAAAAAAAGAATATCAATTATATTTGGGTACAACGTCGCATGACCACGCAATTGTCAGCTAAAGTAACAAAATGGCCTGGTCATGAAGGGGGGTAAACCTTCCGAAGCTGAAGTGGTTAAACCAAAGTTTACAAAACAGAATGTTCCTTTATTAAAAAAAAGGCATGATACAAATTAGGTTAAACTAAAGTTTAGTGTCATTTTGAGATGTCTCCACTCTGGGTAGACAGCAGGCATTGTCAGTCTGGGGGCAGGATAGTATTAGATGCACTAGGAGACTAAAGCCTCTTACACACGGTACGATTGTTGTATGACCGAGCGTCTGATTTTTGTCAAAGGGGCGTGTGCCAGGATCTTGTCTTGCATACTAACGGTATACAATTGTCGTACAACAAACATGAACGTAGTAACGTACTACGAGGAATTTCAGCTCTTGAGCGCCACCCTTTGGGCCTCTTCTGCTAATTTAGTGTTTGGTGAGCATTGATTCCGAGCATGCGTGTTTGTACTTTCGACTTTTGTGTGGTGGATTTGTGTACTGACCATATGAAAATCTGACATCAGACTGTTATCTGCTGAAAATTTACTAGCATTTAACATTTGTTGGCCGAAAGTTGGACAACAATTGTCAAAAGGAGCGTACTAACGGTAAGATTTTAGGACAACAGTCTGTCAACATACAATTCCCTGCAAACAATCGTACCATGTGTATGAGGCTTTAGAAGGTGCGCCTAACAACAACTTGTTATGTGTATAAAAGACACCTGTCCACAGAATCTCTTTCTTCCATTCAAAACTCACCATCATTGGCAAGACCAAAGAGTTGTCAAAGGACATCAGGGACAAGCTTGTAGACCTGCACAAAGCTGGAATGGGCTACAAAACCATCAGCAAGAAGTTTAGTGAGAAGGAGACAACTGTTGGAGCGATTATTTGCAAATGGAAGAAATACAAAATAACCATCAATCACTCCCGGTCTGGAGCTCCATGCAAGATTTTACCTCATGGGGTAAGGATAATCATGATAAAAGTGAGGGATCAGCCCAGAACTACACGGGAGGAGCTTGTGAATGATCTCAAGGCAGTTGGGACCACAATCACCAAAACAAACCATTGGTAACAAAATACGCTGCCATGGATTGAAATCATGCAGCACCCGCAAGGTCCCCCCCTCCTCAACAAGGCACATGTACAGGCCCATCTGAAGTTTGCCAATGAACATCTAAATGATTTAGAGAAGGATTGGGAAAAAGTGGTCAGATGAGACCAAAATTGAGCTCTTTGGCATTAACTTGATTCCCCGTTTTTGGAGGAAGAAAAATGCTCAATATGACCCTAAGAACACCATCCCTACGGTCAAGCATGGAGGTGGAAACATTATGCTTTGGGGCTGTTTCTCTGCTAAAGGTACAGACTTTGCCGCATTGAGGGGCCAATGGACGGGGCCATGTATTGTAAAATCTTGGATAATCTTCTTCCCTCAGACAGAGCACTGAAGATGGGTCATGAATGGGTGTTCAAGCATGACAATGACCCAAAACACACCGCCATGGCAACAAAGGAGTGACTCAAGAAGAAGCACATTAAGGTCATGGAGTGGCCTAGCCAGTCTCCAGACCTTACTCCAGGGGCGGATCCGGGGGGGGGGGCAACGGGGCAATTGCCCCCTCCGAGAATGTGGGTCAGTAAATGTGCGGGCAGGCGTCGCTGTGGGTGAGAGAGACGGCGGGCGGCTCCGTGGCTGAAAGCACGGACGGCTCCGGTGGGGAGAGACAGCGGGCGGCTCCGGTGGGGAGAGACAGCGGGCGGCTCCGGTGGGGAGAGACAGCGGGCGGCTCCGGTGGGGAGAGACAGCGTTATCATAGAACAAATGTTCTATGGAGCGTACACACGGTCGGACTTTCAGCCAACAAGCTCACATCAAACATTTTGTTGTCGGAAAATCCGATCGTGTGTACGGGGCATTAGTCCATAGGGTTCAATATTGAGTTGGCACACCCTTTGCAGCTATAACAACTTCAACTCTTCTGAGCAGGCTGTCTACAAGGTTTAGGAGTGTGTCTATGGGAATGTTTGACCATTCTTCCAGAAGTGCATTTGTGAGGTCAGGCACTGATGTTGGACCAGAAAGGCCTTTGCTTTGTACGCTGGTCCAAATCATTTGGTGGAGGGGGGATAATGGTGTGGGGTTGTTTTTCAGGGGTTGGGTTTGACCCCTTAGTTCCAGTGAAGGGAACTTTTAAGGCTTCAGCATACCAAAAATATTTTGGACAATTTAATTCTCCCAAATTTGTGGGAACAGTTTGGGGATGGCCCCTTCCTGTTCCAACATGACTGCACACCAGTGCACAAAGCAAGGTCCATAAAGACATGGATGAGCAAGTTTGGGGTGGAGGAACTTGACTGGCCTGCACAGAGTCCTGACCTCAACCGGTGGAGACTGCGAGCCAGGCCTTCTCGTCCAACATCAGTGCCTGACCTCACAAATGCGCTTCTGAAAGAATGGTCAAACATTCCCATAGACACACTCCTAAACCTTGTGAACAGCCTTCCCAGAAGAGTTGAAGCTGTTATAGATGCAAAGGGTGGGCCAACTCAATATTGAACCCTATGGACTAAGACTGGGATGCCGCTAAAGTTCATGTAAAGGCAGGTGTCCCAATACTTTTGATAATATAGTGTATTTGTATGTCTCACTTCCATCACAGATCCAGAAAATAAGGGGAGTAGTCCTCATTTCAGAATACTGGCCCGAGCCTGCTATGCTAAACAATAGGTTATGTGACAATAACAATAGATTAAAAAATATTGGAATTATTCAGTTTACAGAGTTTTATTGGATTGTAGAAAGTTATTTTTTTCATCAATTCTAGTTTACCTTTTCAAATACTGTTGATATATGTCATTTATCATAAGCATACTTACCAACACCAATCCTTGGCTGCACAGTACCAGTTATGGGTGACACGGTGATCCCAGGACACAGCATCATTGGGACAGAGGTCCAAGGTGACCCAGATTTGCCGAGGCAGTCCCTCAGCTATGCACAAGTACTTCTCTGTCAGGACTTGTCTATTTATTTCTCTGGTCACTGGAGGTATAAATATATTTAATTAGGATTCTGCATTGTTGGTGGGATAACTTGCACTTTTTTTTTTTTACTTTTATCTCCCAGGACGATGCCCAGATCCATTTGCCTTCTGTTATTGCACCTTGCCTTATGCATACACTGCTACATTCTTCATCCAGATTACAGGTATGTAATTATTCCATAAGGAATGATGTTATAACAGCTACTTTAATGGTACGTGCGCTCGGGTGATAATTTCATTTGCTTTGTGCATTACACCTAGCCACAGGTGTTGAAGGAAATATTGTTTAACCACTGCAGCCCCGGAAGATTTCCCCCCTTAATGACCAGGCCATTTTTTTTTTCGTTACGGCACTGCGTCGCTTTAACTGACAATTGCGCGGTCGTGCGACGTTGTACCCAAACAAAATTGAGGTCCTTTTTTTTTTTACCACAAATAGAGCTTTTTTTTGTTGGTATTTGATCACCTCTGTGGTTTTGATTTTTTGCGCTATAAACAAAAAAAGAACGACAATTTTGAAAAAACCCAATATTTTTTACTTTTTGCTATAATAAATACTCCCCCCAAATAAAAATTCTTCCGTAGTTTAGGTCGATATGTATTCTTCTACATATGTTTGGTAAAAAAAAAACGCAATAAGTGTATATTGTTTGGTTTGGGCATAAGTTATAGAGTCTAAAAAATAGAGGATAGATTTATGGCATTTTTATTATCATTATTATTATTATTATTATTATTATTATTTTACTAATAATGGCGGTGATCAGTGATTTTTAGTGGGACTGTGACATTGCAGCGGACATATCGGACACTTTTGACACTTTTTTGGGACCAGTGACATCTATACAGCGATCAGTGCTAAAAATAGCAACTGATTACTGTATAAATGTCACTGGCAGGGAAGGGGTTAACACTACGGGGCGATCAAGGGGTTAAATGTGTGTCATAGGGAGTGTTTCTAACTGTGGGGGGATAGGACTGCCTGGGAGAGGAGACCGATCGCTGTTCCTAAGCACTAGGAAGAACAGATCAGTCTCCTCACCCCTGACAGAACGGAGTCTGTCTGTTTACATTGACGGACCTCCGTTCTGTCTCTGTCAGGAGCGATCGTGGGTGCCCGGTGGACATCACGACCGCCGGGCACGTGCATCGGCTCAGTCGTCGCGCTGCAGGTGCGCACGCCCCCTAGTGCTCTTAAAGCGGCCGACGTACAGCTACGATGGCTCGCCCAGGGGAGCCAACCTGCTGCAGTATAACTGCGGCGGCTGGTCTCCAAGTGGTAATTTAGATCCAGTGCATGCTGCCGCTTATAAACTGTATTTAATCCCAAGAACAAAAATGTAATGTATTGCATTTTACCAGGATGTGGAGGCTACGTTGTTTTTTTAAATGTTTTTTTTTCAACCTGGTTATCCTGCAAGTAACACATTTCCTTCCTAGGGTGACACCACTCACTCACTGTACTGTATCTATGGAGGAGCAGCTGCTTATTCCTGATTTTGACTATAGGCTGACTTACCGACACCTGCACGTTCGGCCTGTGTCTATAGACTAAGCCTAAAGCCAGTCACATTATGAGATTTTTTCCGTTCAACCCACAAAAAAAACCTGTCAGCTCCAGTCGGAGCCGCTGTACTAATGATCTGAGCCCCCCCCCACACACACACACCAGAACACTGCGGTCAGCGCTCTCAACTCATTGGCGGGAGCTGGCTGGCTGCTGGTTTTGTAGCATGCTGGTCCGACAGAAGCCGGTCAAACAACCGGCTTCCATACAAACGGGCCGAATGTCAGCCAGTTTTATTTGAACCGGCCGATGTTGCCCGGCATTCAGCTCGTGTGTATGGGGCTTAACCATTTCCGGATATACGTCCTGACTTTGAAGAGGAATATCGTTGTTATGACAGCAGCTAGCTGTCATAACACCGGTATCCTCTTCTTCGGCCGGCGATCCGGTTTCCGATAATGGTGGTCTCTGCGCCGGATTTTCCGTAAGATCACTTTTATCGGCGGCGGGAGAGTACACATTGGGGAAGATTTACTTAAACTGGTGCACACAGAATCTGGTGCAGCTGTGCACAGCGACCAATCAGCTTCTAACTTCAACTTGTTTAATTAAGCTGTGACAATAAAACCTGGAAGCTGATTGGTTTCTATGCAGAGCTGCACCAGACTTTGCATGCTCCAGTTTTAGTAAATGGCCCCCATTGTGTTTCACATTTTAATCACTGTATTAGATTATATCTAGGAATCAGTGTTTGATTTTATGATATTTATACATAATCCACTTCCATTTGCGTATTCACCAATACCATTCACCAAGGACACTAAGGAGGAATGTTTCAAACTTTGCTTGCACTAATTTATCACAATTCTTTTTTATTGACACTACTAAGGGCACTAGGCGCAACAACATACACTCTCATTATATGCTCTGTGCGTTAAAGCGGGAGTCCAGCAACCAATCTTTTTTTTTTTTTTTTTTTTTTTTTAGGTCATTGAGACACTTTGCTAATCCCAAAATAATACTCACAGTTTGGGTGTAATATTTCCACCTCTGTCTGTTTTCATACTGAAGAATAGCTTAAAAAATGTGATGCTGGCTGTTTCCATCTTGCTTGTGGGCATGTGAAGCCCACAAGCATTGATTTCCGGGATGCGGTAAATGCTTGTTCACTGAATCTTGGGAAGCCTGACACTAAGCTCCCAGGAGACAGTGCGGTGCCGGGGAAAGGCAATAAACACACCTACTCCCATGGGAGGAGAGACAGGAAGTGCCACAATAAAGTACAATATAAAGGTAATTACAGCGATAACATTTTTTTTCGTGCGGCATTTGAACATTTATGCAATTAACTGAAGGGGGTAAGATTAAGTTAAAAATTTGAGTGCAACCCCGCTTTAATTAACTACAAGCCCTGACATCCTTTGCGGCTGTTGGCTTTTATTTCTGAATGAACTACTTCGGGGCTGTGGATCATCTGTATGGGTGCACAGATACACTGACAGATGTGCAGGACACTTACATGGCACCAGCGATCTGCTGATTGTGGGTGCAATGCTTTACAGGCTCCAAAAAAGAAATAAATAAATGCACTTTTTTTTTTTTTTTTTGCTGCAAAAAAATGTGCATTTATTTTTTAAAAAAAGTTAACTTATCCTTTAGGCCGGGTGTACACTATTGCAAAATAGATGTGGGTTTGCCCGCATCCAATTAGCTTGTCAGGAGATTGTGACCAGCTCTCGATGAAGCTGGTTTACACATCTCCGGAGCGGCTCCGGAGTGAATTGAACAGGGGTCCTGTGCGTCTTCTGGTCCGAATTCAGACAAAAATTTGGACTTAAATCAGACCTGAAAGGGTGAACAGGGACGCACCAGACCCCTGCTGTGAGCCGCTCCATACGGCAGTGTCAACCCAGCCTTTAGAATGACTTTCAGCTTAACACCGATGGCACACACTTCCTGCTTTCATGCACAGTATCAGCAGACAAACACTGAGCCAATATTACATTTTCAAAGCAGCGCATGGCTGCTATTTTTATTTTTTTAGGCTCATGGCCGGGATCACACTGCTCCGACACGGAAGTTGGACGACTTCTGTTCCGACTTTGCCCTACGACTTCATGCCCGACTTCCATGTGACTTCAATGAACAAGGTCGAACTTTGATCTGACCATACCAGGCCCTTTAAGTCTGGTATGAATCTTGAAGGGGGACCCCCGCGCCAAAAAAAGAATGAAAAATGAATAGAAAAAAGGTGTGGGGCCCCCTAAAATCCATACATTATCCGAGCATGCAGCCCGGCAGGTCATTAAAGAGGGGGACGAGCGAGCATCCTGGACCATACTAGGCCAAATGCACTTTTTTTTTTTTGCTGCAAAAAAATGTGCATTTATTTTTTTTAAAAAGTTAACTTATCCTTTAGGCCGGGTTTACACTATTGCAAAATAGATGTGGGTTTGCCTGCATCCAATTAGCTTGTCAGGAGATTGTGACCAGCTCTCGATGAAGCTGGTTTACACATCTCCGGAGCGGCTCTAGAGTGAATTGAACAGGGGTCCTGTGCATCTTCTGGTCCGAATTCAGACAAAAATTTGGACTTAAATCAGACCTGAAAGGGTGAACAGGGACGCACCAGACCCCTGCTGTGAGCCGCTCCATACGGCAGTGTCAACCCAGCCTTTAGAATGACTTTCAGCTTAACACCGATGGCACACACTTCCTGCTTTCATGCACAGTATCATCAGACAAACACTGAGCCAATACTACATTTTCAAAGCAGCGCATGGCTGCTATTTTTATTTTTTTAGGCTCATGGCCGGGATCACACTGCTCCGACACGGAAGTTTTACGACTTCTGTTCTGATTTTGCCCTACAACTTCATGCCCTACGACTTCATGCCCGACTTCCATGTGACTTCAATGAACAAGGTGGAACTTTGATCTGACCATACCAGGCCCTTTGAGTCTGGTATGAATCTTGAAGGGGGAGCCCCGCGCCAAAAAAAGAATGAAAAATGAATAGAAAAAAGGTGTGGGGCCCCCTAAAATCCATACATTATCCGAGCATGCAGCCCGGCAGGTCATTAAAGAGGGGGACGAGCGAGCATCCTGGACCATACTAGGCCACATGCCCTCAACATGGGGGGGGGGGGTGGGTGGCTCTGCCCCCCCCACCCCAAAGCACCATGTCCCCAGATTGATGGGGACAGGGGCCTCTTCCCGACAACCCTGGGCAGTGGTTGTGGGGGTCTGCAGGCAGGGAGCTTATCAGAATATGGAAGTCCCCTTTGACAAGGGGGCCCTCAGATCACGCCCCCCCCCAATGTGAATGAGTATGGAGTACAATGTACCTCTACTCATTCACCCAAAAAAGTGTCCAAAAGAATTAAATACAGTACATAGGTTTTTGACAAAGTCCTTTATTAAAAATGAAGAATGTCCCCCATCATAGCTCCAACGTGTCTTCTTTCTCCGGTGATGTCTTCTCCCTCTGGTTCTTCTCCCTCTGCTGATGTCTTCTTCCTCCGGTTCTTCTCCCTTCGCTGCTGATGTCTTCTTCCTCTGGTTCTTCTGCCAGTTCTTCTCCCTCCAAATGTCCATGCCCCGTGGCTATATAAAAACTGTCAGAGAACGGAGCTGGCACAACTGCGGGAGCTAGGGTCGGGAGAAGAACCGGAAGAAGAACCAGAGAAAGAAGATAGCAGCAGCATAAGGTGAAGAACCCAGAAGAAGAAGACATCAGCAGAGGGAGAAGAACTGGAGGGGGGGGGAGAAGAATTGGAGTGAGAAGACATTGCCAGAGAAAGAAGACACGTTGGAGCTACGACAGGGAGCATTCTTCATTTTTAATAAAGGACAAAAGTACCTGTGTACTGTATTTATTTATTAGATTCCGATAAGCCCCCCCCCCATAGACCCCCACAACCACCATCCAGGGTTGTTGGGAAGAGGCCCCAAAGCCCCCACCCCCCCATGTTGAGGGAATGTGGCCTGGTATTGTCCAGGAGGGGGGAACCCCACGTTGTTTTTTTTTACATTTTGGCGTGAGGTTCCCCTTTAAGATCTTCAGAGCACAAGTCACAAGTCGGATCCGTTAAGATCAGTGGTTCTCAACCTTTCTAGTGCCGTGACCCCTTGATAAAATTTACCAAGTTGTGGGGACCCATAACAGTAAAATTATTTTCGTAGCGTGGGTTGTCAGCACCCAAGGCAAAACAAATAATTTGCGCCCCTAACCCACGGACATTTAGCACTCCATGAGTCCCTTCCACTCGTACAGTATTTAAACCCCTTATGGTACATTTTAGGATGTACCACTCTTTTGCCCCGTACACACGGTCGGATTTTCCGATGGAAAATGTCCGATCGGAGCGTGTTGTCGGAAATTCCGACCGTGTGTGGGCTCCATCGGACATTTTCCATCGGATTTTCCGACACACAAAGTTGGAGAGCAGGAGATAAAATTTTCCGACAACAAAATCCGTTGTAGGAAATTCCGATCGTGTGTACAGAAATCCGACGGACAAAGTGCCACGCATGCTCAGAATAAATAAAGAGATGAAAGCTATTGGCCACTGCCCTGTTTATAGTCCCGACGTGCGTGTTTTACGTCACCGCGTTCAGAACGATCGGATTTTCCGACAGCTTTGTGTGACCGTGTGTATGCAAGACAAGTTTGAGCCATCATTTGGGCGGCACAGTGGTGTGGTGGTAGCACTCTCACCTAGCAGTAAGAAGGGTCGCTGGTTCGAATCCCAACCACGACACTACCTGCCTGGAGTTTGCACGTTCTCCCTGTGCCTGCGTGGGTTTCCTCCGGGTACTCTGGTTTCCTCCCACACTCCAAAGACATGCTGGTAGGTTAATTGGATCCTGTCTAAATTGTCCCTAGTATGTATGAATGTGAGTTAGGGACCTTAGATTGTAAGCTCCTTGAGGGTAGGGACTGATGTTAATGTACAATGTATATGTAAAGCGCTGCATAAATTGACGGCGCTATATAAATAAATAAATAACATCTGTTGGAAAAAATCCATGGATTTTGTTGTCGGAATGTCCGAACAAAGTCCGACCGTGTGTACGCCCTATTACTCTTTGTTCTCCTTTCTTTCCCTTTTATCTCTCTCTATCCCAATTTCTTGCCACCCCCCATCCCTCTCTCTAGTTGTCTTTCTTGTTCTTTCTCTTATTCCTTCTCTCCCTTTTTCTTTGTTCCTCTCCCTCTTTTCCTCTCCCTTCTATGTATTCTCTATTTTTACTCCTTCTCTTACTCCTTGGTGGGGGGAATGGAATGAGTGGCATTGCTGACGGGGGTTCTGATCAGCCAACTTAGGTGCTCTTGATCAAGGTCATCTGCTGATCTGAGAACTGTAGTGGGGATTTTTAATGGCAACTATAATCACAGGTAGTGTTACTCTCTGTGTCTCCGACTTTGTGGTGTCTCGCAGCAGTGACACCTATGACGAAATCAGGAGATAGGGTCTCCTCTAGCCCCACCCACCTTATTCCTCACCACTCAGCTTACCTCTAGTCTCTGCCCCCCCAGCCATGCTGTGAACTGAATGGGCAGTTGCGAAGGGGCTGAGTGGGCGGCCACGGGCTCCAGGAACAGTTCAGCTGGGCGGCCACAGGCTCCAGGGACAGCCCTTCTGGGCGGCCGCGAAAAGGCTGGGAGAGCAGCGTGGGCTTCAGGAACAGCCCAGGATTTGGTGACTCCTGGCAAATTGTCATTTGACCCCCAGGTTGGGAACCACTGGTTAAGATGATCTAACTTGGATGCAACTTACATTCAAATCAATGGGCTAAAATCGTGCCCAGGTCGGACCAAAGTAGTGCAGGAACCTTTTTCAAAGTCGGACTGACACAAGTCGGACCAGTTAAATGGCTCTCATAGGGAACCATTGCTTTATACACGTCATGCAACATGTGCTCCCAAAGTGCATATGTCACACCAGTGTGAACTGGGCCTTATTCACAAAGCTGTGACACAAGAATAAGGATCTTTATTTTAGTCATGTGACTGTAATTTTTATATCTTTGGATTTTCCCTTACATCCTGCCTGTGGAAGTGTTTTTAAATTTTTTGTTTTGGCCAGGCTCACACTTTATTTTATGATATTTTCCATTAGTTTTTTTTTAATTCAAAAAGTAAAATCAACTTATTTGGTAAAACTGGGAGTGGAACCAGAAAAGTAAAGAAGTAGATTGGTGCAGAGGTGAACATTTGATTGCATGGAACAGAAAATTACACCACATGATCACATGTAGAGCACTCTCTAGTTTACCTTTGATAAAGGTCTCTTCTCAAGAGGGGGTGACCCTGTCCTCACCTTTTTCCCTTTCTTCTTCTCAAATGCATTTTCTACTCACTAATTCTACCTTTCATCATCTCAATCATCTTAGATTTACACCACGGCCACTACACAAAGGACAGAGCCTTGAGATATATTGTGTGAAGCTATATACTATGGTCCCTGATAAGGTTATATGATTCATCACCATAGGTCGTGTATGGATTATGAAGAACTACTGGGTCATCCACAGCTTGGAGTGAAGCTGCAATTGAAACATTCTGATTCGCGGCCCAGAATGTTCTAAATCAGGGAAAGCCAGTAATGGTTACCTTGATGTTCAGCTGCCAGTAATAGGCCCTTGTAAGACTATGGTTAAATTGCTCAATTTGCTCATGCAGCGAACAACTTTTGTACCAAAGTTTTTTGATTGTAGATGGTTGCCTATTGACATGTTACTGAAACTGGCTAGCCATAGATGTGAAGAATGGTAGTCTGACAAAACACATAGCAGACAGTTGTAGGTAGAAATTCATACTTCATACAGACTTCATGCTAATTATTGGAAAATAGTCCCCATTTTTTCTCCCCATTTTTGTTACCCGTCTCTGGACTCATTCTATCTTATCCTTTATTCTGTTTATCTCTCCTTCCTGTCAGTATAGAGCAGGGGTCTCCAAACTTTCTTACCAAAGAGCCAGTTTACTGTCCTTCAGACTTTAGGGGGGCTGGACTGTGACCATCGGGAATACAAAATGTTCCAGCATAAGTGGGAGTAAACAATCCCTCATCATTGGTGTCAGTGGGAGGAATTGTACTTTATCATTTGTGATTCCCCCTTATTTCCTGTTCTGAATAAAGTGTCACTCCTAAACCCACACCATAAAAAAAACTATCAATGAATGTTGTATTACATGCTGTTCATACTCACTCAGTCACTATGAAATTTGTTTTTCTGTATTCTGCAAAAAAAAAACTGGTTCATCCTGCTGTTCTCTATCTCCACCTTCTATTCATGTCCCCAATCCAGCTTGGGATTTTACAGCTGTGGTGACAGCTTTGCACATGCTCAGTTTTCAGTGAGTTTCTATGCTAAGCATTTCCTCCCTATCACATCTGAGCAGCCCATGTGACTATAGCATCACATGTGTGGGTGTATATACACAGTGGTAAATGACAGCCCACTCCGCCCTCTCCATGCCCACTTACCAACTAAACACAATGGGGATGGGATATTAAATGTAGATTAATGGAGACTTCACCTCCCTGTTATCAGACACAGACTGGAGGGGCGTGACACAGCCTGTGACTGGCAGAAATCCGGCCTCACCATGTTATTTCCACAAAATAATAAAGATTTGATTTCAAATATATATTTATATGACAATTTAAAGGAGTTTATTCATATTATTTATTTTTACTCTGTATTCCAAAGGCTTTTTAAAAAAAAAAAAAATTTGAACATGTGACCAGCAGAAGAGGACTAGAGGCTCCTCCTGCTTAGGTTTCCCTGCAGACAGGCTGGGAAATATCTGGGTCATGTGACAGCTCTATATCGAGTGGGGAAAAAGGTACTGATGTTTTTTTTTTTTTTTTAATTAAAATATCTACAGTGCCATCATCCACATACAGAAATAGAAGGGTCAATGTAAATTAAACAGTGTGTGTGTGTGTGTGTGTGTTTAGTATCACTTTAACTCCCATCAAAGATTGCTTGAAAAAAAGTTAAAAAAAAAAAGTAATAGAAGATTTAAAGCGGGGGTCCACCTATCTATCGTTTTTTTTTTTTTGAGTTCATTCACAAACTTTTCTTCTCAGCATTACATACTCACATTTTGTGTGTAATATGTCCGCCTGTGTCAGATTTCGTTGGAAACAATAACTTATATTATTCACTGCAGGCGGTTTCCATCTTCATTGTGGGCATTTGAAGCCCACAAGCATTTATTTCCTGGATGTGGTGAATGCTGTGCTCCCAGCATTCACCGCTCATTCCCGCACATGCTCAGTGGCATCCTGGGAAGCCTGAGACTAGCTCCCAGGAGTCTGGGAGAGGCTAGAAACACGCCTACTCCCACGGGAGGAGAACCAGGAAGTGCAAAGAAGAATAGAAAAATAAAAGGTAATTACGGCGATTTAAATTTTTTTAAACGGCATGTCAGCATCTAGGCAAGGAAGAGAATACATACAGATATTGTTCAAAATTTGGGTGGAACCCCGCTTTAACTTCACCTCAATCTATTTAAAAAGTGTTTTCATAGCTATGTCCCTATTGGGATGATTTACCCACAATTCCTGTTCTGTCTGACACCTGTTGGAACATGACAAAAAAAACAAGGACAGGGACAACATAAAAAAAGTTGCCAAAGGTTCTAATCCAGTGGCAGGCAATTTAGTACAAACAGGGGGCCTCAGACATCCCTAGAGAGCTGTACATAATAATATAATGTTACAGAATATTGCTTGCACAGTACAGCAGAGGGTCAGAGGCTGGGGTCATGCAACAAGGGTGGTTGTAGAGTGGATATTTATTTCAGGAGACAGTTAAGGTCCCTACACACGATCAGAAAATCGTACAAATAATGCTACATTCAGATCGATTGTACGATAATCTGATCGTTACACAGCCTTTCGTCAGATATTACCCTGAGGAAAATGAAAAATTTTCTCATACGTTACCAGATTGTACAATCAGTACAGTTTTCATCCAAAAATACAATACATCACTTCTGAATTTTTTTTTCCTGTCGTACAACAATTTTCATACTTTAGTAACCTCTTCATTTTTGATATAATATTCATTTTTCGCTTGTTCAAATCCCGACCACGACACTCTCTGCCTGGAGTTTGCATGTTCTCCCTGTGCCTGTGTGGGTTTCCTCCGGGTACTCCGGTTTCCTCCCACACTCCAAAGACCTGCTGGTAGGGTAATTAGATCCTGTCGAAAAAATTGGCCAAATATATGTATGTGTTTGTAAGCGTGTCGGGACCCCATGGGGCAAAGGACTGCGCTATACCGCAGATGGACACCGGCGGCAAAAGCGCCCTGAGGAGATTCAGTTTGCATAGGTAGTGCTATACAAGTCACTCACTCACTTATATGGAGACTAGCTTGCAAAAAAAACAAACAAAAGAAAGAAAAAACGGACAATCATTCGTCCGTCAATCTCATCATGTGTCACTGACACTGCCAATACAGCCTGTTTACAAATCAATGCTCAAACTCCCACTACTCTGCGAGGGGCTATGGGCTGTTCAACGAGTAGCATAGGGTTACATGCGGCTCTTGGGCTATGTGTTTGGCAGCAGGGTTCTAATCCCTCTCCACTAACCACCTCTTTAAAAAAAAAAAAGAAGACTTTTTCTGGACTTATACCCAAAGGCAGGAAAGGTTCTCCATAGTATATAACTAATAACCTATTGAAAATTGTATATTTGTGCTTCATTTTGCAGTCCAGGCCAGTCATCTAAATCCAGTAGGCATGTGAATCTACCAATGCTGGAAAGAAATCCCATGCAGAATCACGACTGGTCACTTGATGAGGAGCAGGGATTTATTCGGGGACTCTCAGAAAAAAGGTGGGTGTCAAAGGCTCTTAAAATGTCTTATTAGTGTTTTAAAACTACGATCATCTTTTAGCTGATGTATTTTACAGCTCTAGCTTTGAACTTACTCTAGGATGGAGAGGCATGTGGATGCCATATTCACCAACACATACAGAAAATTCCTGAGCCAAATCTCAGCCAGGCGCTACCTGCAGAACATGATGGGAAAACGATTGGGGTAAGTAGGAATATAGGTTTGGGAATATGGAAGTCTTGCTTAAAATTACACCTGACACCACTTTCTGATTAAAGGCAAGGTTACTTGGAAAGCCAATACCAAGAGGAAAGTAAACGAAATCCTAGGATATTAAGGGAAACCATTGCATCAGTTCTGGTTGGCCTGTAAGACATTTTTTTCCTTTAAAATATGCCAATTATTCTTGTTTTTAAGGCCCCTTGCATGGGGCAGACTGCACCAGGAGTCCGCCGGATCAGGAGGGAAACCAATTTGCTGAGCAGGCAGGTGGCAGGTCCATGTTGGGCAGAGCGGACACAGACACAGTCCACTCTCCTCTAGAGGCGGTCGGATGTAAACCGACCGCCTGCCCGTTTACACCCGACTACCAGGCAATCGACGGATTGGGAAAAGATCCCCATCTGTCTGTTTTTAGTGGATCGGATTTCGGCAGATGGCACTTGTCACTCCATAGAGGACAATGGGTGGTCCAATTGAAAATTTGACAGGCGGACCTGATCAGTCCATTCATGTGAAAAGGGCCTTAAGAAATTATTATTATTATACAGGATTTATATAGCGCCAACAGTTTGCGCAGCGCTTTACAACATGAGGGCAGACAATACACTTACAATACAAATCAATACAGGAGGGATCAGAGGGCCCTGCTCATTAAAGCTTACAATCTAGAAGGGAGGGTCAAGTGGAAACAAAATTTAATAACTGTGGGGGATGAGCTGATGGGAGAAAATGAAAATACAGTTGTTAGGTGTGGGTAGGGTAGGCTTCTCTGAAGAGAAGGGTTTTCAGGGATCGTCTAAAAGCTAATAAAGTAGGAGATAAGTTGACAGATTTGGGTAGGGCATTCCATAGGATTGGAGAGGCTTTGGAAAAGTCCTGGAGGAGAGCATGGGAGGAGGTGACGAGGGAGCTAAAAAGCAGGAGGTCTTGAGAGGAACGAAGAGAATGAGTAGGTTGGTATTTAGAGACTAGTCTAGTGATGTAGCTAGAGATTATAAGAGACGTGGGATAAGAGAAGAAGCAAAAGATAAATAAAGTTTATACCAGCCTCTAGGCACAGATAGGATGGCAAGAGGCATTGCATGGAGCATTTTAACTCAATTCTGTATGGTGATTTTTTTTTACTTATTTCTTGATGGTAGGCCCCATCCTCTGCTATAGTGAAGTTTCTACTCCATCCCAGGAGCCCCATTTTTTTTAGACACTGCATCTTACAGTTCAACACAGATGTCTTGGCAACCGGTTGGGAGGTGGGAGGAGACTACATCACACTAGGAACGCGATGAGTGCATGCTTCTACATGAGTTTTTGGTAAATCAAAGTTTCCATAGAACTTGGGGCACATTGCCCATGGTCTGTAGGCATCAGATCGTGCCTGCTATCAAAGCGTTAGGTTATGAATAGCTGTCCATAAATTAAAAAGTGGAGGTTGGAAAAAGTTTCTGACCACTGTCAATTAGTCTGCATTTACTAGGTGTGTTCATTACACTCGTCTTTTTGTTGAGCTTCATGTCCTCTGCTGAACTAAATGCAGCATGCAATGTTTGGGCTATGTGACTTATCCAGATTCCTGTGAACATTCCAAGAGTGGCCTGGGCACATGGACTGGATTTTTTTGGTTTTGCATTCTTAGTACATATGCATTTTACCACCAATGTACGGTTTTACCACATTTTTTTTGTCCACAGGAAGAACCCAGACTGGAGAGTAGATCAGTCTTAGCAGCCGTAGACTTATTAGCACATTCTTTGTACCCAAGACTTTTCTCCCCCCCCCAAGAGGAGGATGTTGTAAATGAAAGTGTTGAAAAATATAATCACCCATCAACATGGCAAGCACAATTCAAGCTTTTATGGTGTCTGAAATGGTGAACATCATGTCAACAGTTCCTCTTCATTTGTTTTGTTGAAAGTGTATATGATTAGTTTTGTTAAATAAAAAGAAAACCTTTTATGAAGCAGTCTGTTTCTGGCCTCCATGGGGTTGATGGATGTAGCTCAATTTAGGTAGAAACTGGCTAACTGACTTCTCTACTGCTGATACACTGATCTCAGACAATGCAAATGCCATTTTATGTAGATGAGAGAGCCTGCAGGAGATCAGCAGAACCAAGATGCAAAAAAAGTGACCATATTATAATTAAATAATGTATTTAAAAAAAAATGCCAATTCTGTATTATACACAGGGTTGTAGCAACCTAATCCCCGATTTATCTTTAGTTTTACAGACATACTGGTCACATTAAAGTGGAACTAAAGTTAAACAAAATTCACAAACACTTCAGGTTTTAATTCTCATTAGTTTCATCCTTTTTTTTTTTTCCTGTGTACATTTAGTCCCCATAAATACTTTAGAATCGTTCCAGATTCATCCCCTTTATGCCTGTGTCTACAATTCAGTCTGCTCTTTTAATTTGTAGCCACCCATTCAGATGCCCCGAGAGTAGACGCTACAAATGTAAGTGATGAACCCAAGTGAAAGGACGCATCCCTTTAGACAAGCATGTTCTATCTTGCTGGCCGCCTGGATAGTGCAGACTTTAGATATGCTGATCAGTTACTTTATTACAGTTCCAGAAGTAGGTGTAATAGAATGCAATTGATGGGCAGACTACATAGCTAAAGTCTACACCAGGGGTAGGCAAACCTTGGCACTCCAGCTGTGGTGAAACTACAAATCCCATCATGCCTCTGCCTCTAGGAGTCATGCCTGTGATTGTCAGGGTCTTGCAATGTCTCATGAGACTTGTAGTTTCAAAACAGCAGTACAGTGATGGGACACTGCAAGGAACCATGGGAGATGCAATTTTACAATCAGCAGGAAGCTGATGTATCCCTACGACTCTGCTCTCTACACTGGTTAGGTCTGGGAAACTGATGACACTTCTACCATTACTAGGTAACAACCAGGCATTTGGTACACACAACATTGATTTATATACTTTGTGACTACGGCAGAATATATTTAAAGATTTGTGTCCAGAGTTCAGCTTTAAAAACACACCTTTATCATGTACTCAAGGGCTGTAGCTATGTTCTGCTTCTACCACCAAATTCCTAAACTGAATAGGAGATTTTAATAGATCAATAATGCTAATAAAACTGCTTCAGCTGAACCATTATTATTTAAGGTACTTATATAGCGCCGTCCAATTTACGCAGCGCTTTACATATACATCCACATCAGTCCCTACGCTCAAGGAGCTTACAATCTAAGGTCCCTAACTCACATTCATATACTAGGGCCAATTTAGACAGAAGCCAATTAACCTACCAGCATGTCTTTGGAGTGTGGGAGGAAACTGGAGTACCCGGACGAAACCCACGCAGGCACAGGGAGAACATGCAAACTCCAGCCAGGTAGGGTCATAGTTGGGATTTGAACCAGCTGAAAGCTGTGCCCAAATAGGCAGGCAGAGGACAAGTTACCTGTAGTTTCCCAGCAGCTGAACTCTCCCTAATACTTAATATACCATGTATTTTTGGAGGCGGGCATCTTGGCCAATGCAGGGCTTTTGCTTACTCATGTCAGAGCTGTACCCATGATGACTGGTGGAGAACCAATATGCAGATGCAGAAGAGGTGCATAAAGCACGGATCCACAGAATAAATGCTGTACAGAGGTCCTTGTAATCTCTTTTTTTCAAAGACAACAGTGAACAGCATCATCAAATCTTACCCCAAATTGTGTGATACTAACAGTCAAAGGCAGCCCTAGATATTGTCACCCATTAGACATGCAGCTGTGAGGCTATAGGTCAGGTCTTACAGAAGCCTTTCTCAAGAAGGGTTTGGTGAATCCCATGGGGTCCCCCCAGAGTTTGCTAGGGGTCCCCTGAGCAAGGAGCAATATTTGCCTCTCAGATAAATTCCCACTGACACCCATGATGTTTATAATGATCTGTAAGAGGGGGATTCTTTCCAGTGATCACAAGTGATCTTTCACTGGTCATCACACTAATGTTCAGTGAGTTGTCCATACAATAAACTATTAGCAGAGGTTCCTTAAGACCGGAAAGTTATTTCAAGGGTTCCTTCATGGTAAAAACGTTCATAAACGCTGCCCTATACACTCCCACATATCTGAACGTGCACTGCTAGTTTTCAGGAGCAATTTTTTTTCGCTATAGATTGGGGAAGGGAGAGAACATATGTCAGGTGACTACTGTCACTGGGATAAAAATCCCAAATGGTAATGTTGTCATCGGAATGGAAGGTTAAGGAAATCTAAGGAGGGATTTACATTTTCTGTTTCCAGAACAGGAAATGAAGAGAAACCCCCAACAAGACAGATGCAGCCACAAACCTAATAGATTTCACTCATTTTCGCTTTAGCTGATAAGAATAGTAAACAATCAATAACAAGATGGCACAGACTCCTATAGTATACATATACACAAGTAGCATGTACTAATGAGGGATCATTTATGAGTGTACAATGATGCAACCAGGCGTGATTACTCACCATTACATACTACCTGTTCCATCCGTTGAGGCTACTCGTAACTAAATGCAGGAAACTGGAGTAGTGCAACTGTGGTAAGAATTGTTTTTATAGCTGATGTCTAAAACAGGTCCAGTTTTAAAAGGGACATGTCCGGATAGATATACAGTATGAAAGCTGCCATTGAGGTCACCTTAAACAACTATGTGTACATCGGGTGTGACGACACTTCACCGCCTACAGATTTATTCCAGGTCAGTGCCTTATTAAAGTGGAACTTTACTCATAACAACTTGATAGAACTTTATGTTCTTTAGCATGGAAAGTACATTCCACATTAAGAATCATGCTACCAAAATTAGTGTGTGCTGCAAATTGCCTCCAGCATTATTCCGGTTTCTTCTTGCTGGATGCTGCCAATTTACTGAAGCCCAGAGCTCCTGAACAGCAGTAAATCTTTAGGCTGTCAGCAGATCAGTCTCTACAAATTTGGCACAGTGCCTAAACAATGAGAGCAACTGAGCATGTGCCCAGCAGCGCAAGACAGTGTACTCATGGATTTTAAACAGCATAGACACTTACTTGTAATGTTTTACATAGCTATACCTGCAAAAGGTGCCAGCTTGAAGTGATCTAGCGGGATTTAAAAGTGAAACTTCACTCTCCAAATGAACATTATTTTTAATCCTCATGCCGCTAGCATAAGTAAATAGATAGGAAATATTTTTTCCTTGCTTTAAATTTTTTTTTTTACATTTCTTCAATTACTTTCTGGTTTGTTGATGTCATACATCCCCAAAGTCTTCAGGAGAGGAGGTGGGGTTTTCTCACCTAAGCACACTCTGACATGCACGCTTGAGCCAAGGGCAGATGGATTCCAGGAAGTAAATGCTACATGAATCATTTGCCCTTACTCAAGATGGCCACGGCCAGAAATGCTAGAGGGGTGTTTTTCAAAGTGATTTCTAAAAAAAATAAAGCATAGAGACATGGCTGGATGGGGGATTCTGATTTGAATATTAAAAATGACTTAAATAGTGTTTTTGATTTGTGGTGCTCAGATGCAGATCTGCTTTCATTTTCTGACTAAAGTTCCACTTTAAATAATACAAAAAAAAGGGGTGACAGCCATGAGGTATGCAGCCTCAAAACAAGGTAGTCCTCATAAATTTGTCAGGTTCCTTTTACATTGAAACATACTGCCATACCAAAATTTCAAGTTAAAAAAAAAAAAAAAAAAAAAAAAAAAAAGTGTAAGGTGTAGTAATGAGATTAAAATGAATCACAAAGCAATCAAGTCCCTCTCACCTTCCAATTTATTTTCTGGAGAAGAACATATTAATGTCCCAATTCCTCTCCTCCCCCTTTCACTTCTCGTGCCCCAAACAAAAAAAAAAAAAAAAAAGTGCCAGTCCCCAACCACCCGATGTCAATGCTTTGTCAATGTATGAAGCTGCTCAGGTGACCGACTCAAGCCAACATCTGAATTGCGGCCTCCCCAGGCAGAGAATGATGTCCGCTTATGCAATATCTGGAATGGATCTCACAGTGGTTTGAATGTAGAAGGGCAACAATAGTATGGAGGGACTGTCACAGTACGATCAGTGCAAAAGACACAAATTCGGGCACATAAAAAAAAAAAAAAAACACAACGCAATAGGGACTGCAGTTTGAACTTGTACAAATGAACAAGCGCTGGCATCTTAATGTGTTTTCTTTGTGTCCTTTTCGCCACTCGTTGGTGTTCTGATGAAATAGAAAGACAATGTATTACAGGTTAAGAAAAAAAAATACAAAAAAACAACACAAAAAAAACCCCACAACTTTACTAAATTAAAATTTCTTTATATTAGTCATTAGTTGCTGCTAGTTCTTTTAATATAGGCAGGTACAGAAGCACCTCTGCAGAAAAAAATAAATTTATAAATTATATATATATTTATTTTTTAATATTAATTATTACAAAGAACCAAGACGGCCTTCTGAAACATCACCTCATACACGCCAATCCATCCTTTATTATATCCACAAACAATTAGCCACTAAAGCGTAATACCAAACTACCTTTCATCAATACAGCTATTATATTTAAAATTTCAGACCTTTGTTTTCATATTTCATAAATGTTATTTACAGTTTGTGTCATTTGAATTGGTGGTGAAGGGCTGGAGAAATGGGGTCACTGGGAAAACAAAGTAGAACTATAGGCAAAACTTTTTTTCTTTTTGGATAGCACAAAGGAGTGTTCTAACCACCGTCATTTTTTTTTTTTGCCATATGTGTCCCATTGGGGACATTTCTCTTCACTTCCTGTCCCGAAGCAAAAAAGGAAGTGAGAAAAAAAATCCCTGCAAGGGGATCCATTTGCCCCCCCCCCCAAGGTCACCAGAACTAGTATCCCCATTGGAAGATTTGTCCTCCATTACTTTTCTGGGGACAACTCCAAATTTGGGATTTTATTTTATTTTCACTGTTAATGGAGAAACAGGAGAAATAGAGAGGGTGAATCTCCCTAATGGGGGCACAGAGAGCAATAAAAACTGACAGGTGTTTTAATCCATCTCCACTCTATCCAAAACTAAAAAAAAAAGTTTTGCCTTTAGTTATACTTTAATTACAGCTTGACCTCAATGTGAGTTAGGAAGTTGAAAAATAACGAAAGTTTCCATAATTTTAATCTATTCTATGAAACAATTACGCAAAACAGAATTCTAGTGCGGGACACGGTCATCTTCTTAACATCATCAATGGTGACTACTGCTAATTCAATAATCAAGCTGGTTTCTAATAAGAAAAAGCTTTCATTCACAATTAAAATTCACTTTGGCACCTTTCACCTTTTGGCAATAAATTCCAAATTCTGATCAACTTAGCAGTGAAGAACCACAAATATCGTCAACTCTCTGAGCTCCTAAATCTTATTATATGCATATCTATGAACCAATTATCTTTATTCCAAAGGTCATTAAAAAAGCACAAACCAGAAATGTAATATATTGCAGCTTACCAATCCTTTGATGTGGTGGCTGCATCAGTTTTTTCCCCTCTGTTTTCACCTGGTGATCTGGCCAGTAACACATCTCCTGAATTAGGAGCACATGGGGCAACTTTGGACAACAGCATTGTTAATCTGGGGGGGGGGGGGGGGGGGTTAGATGCACCAGCAGATTTAGATACACTAACTGAAGCCAAACTCCAGTTTACACTGCCGTTACAGCAACAGTTTTTTTTTTGTGGGGGGGGTAAAGGTTTTACTTGAATAAAGAATCCGTACAAATGCTTAGTATCGGCATCGATACTAGTGCAACGCTAATTAGAAGCACCCCAGTCAGCGGTAAATGGTTAATGAAGAAAAACCACCTCTGCAGCTGGAGAGTAAATGGTTGTCTCAATGCTCTTAACTGATACATTTGCAGAAGTGCTTGTTCTGTTGAAAAACATCAGACTTACTAGCTGGATCACCAGATAAAACTAAAGGAAAGAAACACTAAAAAAAAGAAAAAACAAAATGAAGCCATCACATCTAGAAATTGGTAAGCTGCAATATAATAAATGATTCCTTTTGGGTTTGGTAAAAATTATCTTCCTGTCAAAGGGCTACTGCATTAGCATTTAAACACTATAAATTGGTTAAATAATGTTCACTGCTTCATTCATAGAGATGAATACAAGTGCATGAAATACACACTGGAGATGTATACATAGCACCTGAAACTTGTAGATAAAACGGCTGATCCTGCCCACAATCCAATGCTGGGGCCACTGACAGCTACACCTAGGGGAAGATGAGGAACACTCCCCAAGTGTTGGAAACCCTCAATATCTGCTGCTCCTCTCTGCCAATCCTTCCCCTACCCCACCATATAAAATTCAAAATACTAACCACAACATATAAAGACCATCCACAACATCGCCCCCAGCTACATCACCAACCTCATCTGCAGATATCGCCCAAATCGTCCTCTCCGCTCCTCCCAAGACCTCCTGCCCTCTAGCTCCCGTTATCGCCTTTCATTCTTGCCTCCAAGACTTCTCCAGAGCCTCTCCCATCCTCTGGAACTCCCTGCCCCAGTATGTCCGGTCAGCCCCTACCCTGTCCGCCTTTAGGCGATCCCTGATAATGCACTTAGTCAGGGAAGCCTATCCCACATCCACCAAAGAACTGTACCCGAGCCACCTCCATCAGACCATGCCCCACACTATTACCTTTTGTACCACCTTCCCTTCTCTTTAGATTGGAAGCTCCACGAGCTGCTAATGTCATTCACAGAGATTTTATAGACTGCTGCACTCCCGGTGCTGCCACAGTTGATCCCACAAAAATCAGTGTTGGGTCCAGGCTCTAGAGAGGGACCCCCAGGATGTATTCCTGCCCCGGTTCTCAGACACACATCGACCTACCCACCTCCAGATGTTCTAGGCTCTGCCATTGGACCAGGGGAAACTTAGAGTCCTGTCTAAGAAGATATTTCCCCCGGGTTTATCTTGTTATAGGAGATGAAAAGACAACCCCCCCCCCCCTTTCCACACCTAACTAAAAAGAGAATGTAACTATAAACAAACGTTAAACATACGGGAAGGGGTTACAACATGCACTGCTCTTATTCCCGATTGAGACTTGCTATAACATGCATACAGACACTGTAGAAGGTGAATTAGAATAAATCCACATTTTCCTCAGATTTGTACAGGTGTCCCATGCTCTTCCACAGGTCTGACAATTGTCTGAAACATCTTGCGACATTTGTTTGAAGCGGAGTCAATGCGGATATTAATACCACACCAGATGGAGGTGTACGGATGTTAGCAATGAGGGGTTATAGGGCACCTCTTCAAACACACAAGGCTTGTTCTTCCTACCTCAGAGGAGATTAAAGCCACTGAAAATAGAGCAGTGACCTTCTTCTGAGGCTAAGAGCCAATATTTTCCATTTTTTCAGCACTCACTACAAGTCAGTCTGGAAAAGCTTAATGCCTGGTGTTTAGTAATGAGTGGTGAGCAGGGATGGAAGATTGAACACAAAAGGTATGGTGACACGGAGGGTGGTCAGCATGCATGTTGACCAAGAGGAACAATGATGTGCAAAGGCAGCCTTACTTCATGGGGAGCACCCAGATTACCGAAGTGTTCTATACTTTGCCAACCTACTGCTTTGTTCAGCTGCAGTCCTGAGAGAAAGAGGGAGGAGAAAGAGAGAAGCGGAGCAGTGAGACAGCTCAAAGTAGAGTTGAAGGCTGGAAATTAAAACACTCCTTGTACTAAATGCAAAGGAGTCTGATGACTTTAGATACTAATCTGCTTGTGGCTGCCTCGCTTAGAATGGGCAATACAAGAACAGATTAGCAAATAAGGATCATAAGACTTCTATTATCCATTGATCCAATACTAAACTAGCAGATGTGTGGTTTATCTGCACGTTTGACAAATCCGACATTACAATACAAGATAAAATGTATGTTGTTGAATCATACTTTCAAAACACCCGTTACCTTATACTGGTTTTTGCATACAAGGCTTCAAATGGTTGTAAAGGGTGGTGCAGGAAGAAAATCTTGTGCATGCAGCTCCCTCATAATACTTACCTGAGCCCAATCTTGATCCAAATGATGTGCATGAGAGCAGCTGCTCTCCCGGCTCTCTGCCTCCTCACCGGCTCAGACACAGCAGCAGCTATTGGCTCCCACTGCTGTCAATAACAAGTGGGGGGAGTGGGGGATGGGGCTGAGCCCCATTTTGTGGGTCAATGGACACACAGAGCAGGGCTCAGGTAGTGAGCACACACACGAGTTCCTCCATAGCAAGTGGCTTGCTATGGGGGCACTCAGCAAGGAGGATCGGGGCTGCTCTGTACAAAACTATTACACATAGTACAAGTACATTAAACATAGTACATAACACAAGTATACCATTGCTTGTTTGTTTTTTTCCCCTTTATTATCACTTTCAGTAGGTGTAAGAGCAGTGTTACAAAGCATTTGCAATATTTTCAGCTGAAGACTTTAATGGGTCAGTTCACCTTAAAAAAAAAAAAAAAAAAAAAAAAAAAACACCACACACACCAAAAAATTCCCTACACTGGCCATAAACATTATTCCATAATTCTAAACTAATCCGATTTAAAAAATATCCATTTATGCCCCCCCCATATATGTAGGCCACTTGTGCATGCAGTGAAGCCTACCGAAAACATTTCATATTTTTCACAGCGCCATCTTGTTCTCTCTTCTAGGAAAGACCAGCCTGGTACCACAAGGACGAGTGCCCCTTGTGGTACCAGGAGCGAGCAATGTCCTTTCTGAGCCCCGCACATGTGCAGTGCGATCTCTTGTCACCGCAGATGACCCTAGCAACTGCAACACTCTCTCCCCCATCAAAGCTGCTGAGCTCATCTGCTCAGCAGAGAACACAATGCACATGTGCAGGGCTCGGAAGGAGGGTGGCACTCCCTCCTGTACTGCTAGGAGGCACTTGTCCTAACGACTCGTCCGTCCTAGAGAAAAGACAGGACAGAGTTGTGAAAAATATCAGAAGCATTTGGGGTAGGCTTCGCTGTGTGCACAAATGGTCTACAGGTTTGGGAGGAGCATAAATGGATATTTTGAAATTCAGATTAGTTTAACATTTTGGATTAATGTTCATGGACTGCATTTTTTTTTCTTTTTTAGATGAACTAACCCTTTTAAAGAGACCCTGTCGCCAGTCCATTTATTTCAACAGCATTCTTCCCATGAGATTATATGTCCACAGCACGTATTTTAGGCATGTTATTTATCTGTAAAAGCTTCCCTTGAGTAGACATGCCAAAGTCCCAAGCGAGGATGTGATAACAGCAGCTCCAACCAACTAGGGCTCTCACAGTATTCCCCTTCACTCCTCCCTGGCATTTATATAAATGTTAATGTAGAGAGATTAAGTGAGGGGTGGAGAAGCTGGGCCAACACAGAGGAGTGGGCTGTGACATGCATGGAGGGAAGAGGCTGTACTAGGGAATTGACTCTTCCTGCTAGCAAGTTCAGAGGCACATTGCAAGCCAAAAAAAATGTATGGAAAGAAAAAAAACTAAGTAGGCATTTTAAATAGTTGATTCTTCAGCGCTTTTACCTGCAATGCTTTAAGTTGGTGACAGGGTCTCTGTAAAGAAAATCTTTCAGGAAAGAAATAAGAGTTACATTGTTGATGTTTTTTAGGGCGCAGGTTTGAGCGCCAATAACCCATATCCTTGATTTGTTAGAAAGTGAGTTAAAGACCTGCAACATACATGCAGGTGTCCTTTTCTGACTGCAGGCTTGCTTTAGGACAAAGCTACAGCTTTACACATTCTAAAAAAGTCATACATAGCAACTTTCATAAGTGTGGCTGGTTTGATTTAAATTTGTATCCGCAGCAAGATCGGGCAGCTAGCATTCTTCCTACCTCCACAGGGGTCCTGAAACAAATGTTCTGTTTACTCAAAGAAGTGAAGGCAAATACTGCAGTGTCACATGACCTGAGACAGCTGACATCACATCCAAGATGGCAGCCCCCAAGCACAGCCTCAGGGCTTGTGGATGTCTACAGAGGGAAGGCTTTTTATAATCAAATGGGATGGTTTTTATTTAAATAAAATGGTCTGGCAACAAGGTCTCTAACAAAAGTTACAGCAGAAACCTAGCAGAGAGAAAGTCTTGATGAATAGAATATGTACAGACTGGCTAAGAATGTTAAAGCAAAGCAACAAAGTTTTCCTTAATCCTCTGCATACTTTCAGGTATGAATTTTCATTTTGTGACTCATTCGATGTGAAAGCTCTGGGCTAATGAGCACTGTCACACGGGAAGGCAATAGCCATGGTAGCTTACACAGGACTTTCCATTGCCCATGGCAGCTGAATGGATCGGCGAATGAGCAAACAAAAGTATAGCGGCTGAGGAGGGCTAAGTTAAAGTGAACTTGTTGTTTTGCTCTGTTAAGATAAAGTGAACCTGCGCTTATGATCCTGCATACAGGACAAGGCACAGGTTCACAAGCTCCGGTTCACTTTCCCCTTGTTTTGTCACTGATGTGGCCCAAGCCTTGATCCACTATTACCGGGGTAGAACCATCTCACATTACAAGAGTGGTCAGTCTATTTCTTCACATTACCTCTTGACTGCTTTTTGGGCAAGCATGCGGTTTCCTGCAAGGAAAGTGACAATTCCAAGTATGGCCAGGTATTTCAGGGTCTGGAACATGTTCAGATGGGTCCAGTAGACATACATCAGACCCAGCATAGCTTGTAAGACAAAAATGTAATGATTAGCATATGGAACGAATACAGAAAGCCAATCACAACAATCAAAACCAATAATAATTGTGTTGATTCATACCTGCATGTCCCAGGTGGAAGATTAGAGTGCTGGGAGCAAAGCTGAAGTTGGAGATATTCACACCAATCTTAATCCACTACAACGAAAAGGTGTACAAAAATACGTCTGTTAAATGGCCTTAGTATTTATAGCAGCATATTCAATATCATTCTCATTATGAGCTATTAATCTATTTAGTACACTTATTTTTCGGTCAGGATAATCATTCCTACGGTTTCCTGTATTTGTTTAAATGCTACTGTCATAGCTGTGCATGTCCTAATTTTGTCCATTGGTACAATACAAACCAATACTGCTACTACTAATATATGCAATCACTTTCGTTTATAAACAATATGCCATCATTGAAATGCCATTATATCAGGGAAAAAAGACAACAACTACGATCTAACTAGTTTCATGAGATAATGCAACTCCTATCTTAAAGGATAGTATTAGGATTCACTGACTACTTCCATTACAAGTCTCCAAAGTGAATCTTAATATGCTTAAAAAGGGATGCAGGGTGTCATGCATATATTTCCAGTTTTATGTTGAGTACTACATAATAAACATTTTGTCTTAACCAGGTAAATATAAAAAAACTGCATGTAAATATTTCAAAATTACATTTTACAGGGCTTAATAGCTCCAATGTACAATCACAGCTGAATTAATCACAGAAGTAGTAAGTGTACAATGTGCGAGTATTAGAAAAAAAAAAACCCACAATGGTGTAAAATGTACCTCCAGTCATTGCTGACATTTAACCCCCAAACCTCCATCCTTTTTAGAGCATATTCCAGCATTTTATTTTATTTGTGATAAAGAGCTTTTATAAAACTTGCTGTGACATTATCATTAGACTTGTTATACCCTTGCTGGAACAGCTCCCGGGGAGGTCAGTTCCTATTGACATAGGCATGCCCCTAGGACTACATCTCCCCAGAGCCCCATCTGTGTGTGGGCAGGCTCTTGGGAGAAAAGGTAGCAGCATTATTTTGCTGGGAAAGAAATCAATGTAGTGATACAGAGAGGGGAGGTGGATAGGTGAATGGTCCACCAGGCAAATCTGACAACACTGATTGGGATTTCAGTGCAGCACAGACAGTTGTTAGCTCACTACAGAAAGTGCACACTGGATTTCTGGCAAATCGGGAGACATTTTTCTGTATTTTCAAAGGAGCATTGCAGAAATGTACTGAACATTTACACTATCGTTTTTCTTTACAGGAATAGTAGGTAGCGGTAATATAAACCAAAGAAATGGCAGTTTCTGTTCTTCAGCACCGTTTCTATGTCAGAATATTTTTGCCTACAAAAAAAAAAAAAAAACTGTTTCCACACAGTGCCACTGGCCTGTCACAGAGGTGTACTATAAAGCATTTAAAAGGTGACGCGTTTTTTGAATACAGTGATCAAACACATTGGTAGAACATGGTAGTGTATTTTGGGTCAAATGTTTTGCTTTATTCACATTCAAGTGTTTTTTTTGGGACTTTCAGGCAGTAATCAATGTTACGAACGACTCCTACTTAAGAGCGAAGGGAGACAACAGGACGTGAGAGGAAATCTACCCCAAGGAAGGGAAATCCACTCCTGTAAGAGTTATCATGGGAAAAAGGCGTCTCCACAGAAGCTTTATCACGAATCCTCGTTTCCGCAACAACCCAAAATTTTAAAAATCCAATTGTCACAGGGACAGAAAGTGAACAAGGGCAAGGACAGCAAAAACAAACATTACAGGGGTGTTAACCCTTCCCTATGCTATCCAAAAAAACTAAAACATTTTCGGGCTGGATTTACACTTAAAAAAAAAAAATAAACAAATCTACAGAACCCATCTTGTTCTTAATCCGGGGGCTGTCTGTATAAGTTTCCGTAAACACCATATTCATATCAACTGTATATCAGCTATGTATCTATAGAGACCGACTTGGTTGTGTTTCTTTAGGTTTGGATG
This sequence comes from Aquarana catesbeiana, assembly GCF_042186555.1. Classification (NCBI taxonomy): domain Eukaryota; kingdom Metazoa; phylum Chordata; class Amphibia; order Anura; family Ranidae; genus Aquarana; species Aquarana catesbeiana. The sequence continues at coordinate 203,844,250 of NC_133335.1, read as the reverse complement.
TCACAACTTGAAAAATCGCAAATTGACAATAAACAGGATCTGATTATATATATATATATATATATATAAAAAAAAAAAAAAAAAAGTTAACAGCTACTTACAAGGATGAAGAGCAGGAGCAGTGGGGCCAAGACCAGAGCAGTAAATGTGGTTGATACAACGTTGGGGGGTCGCTTCTCAGGCTCCCGGAATAAGTGCTGCAGAAAATGACAGATATTGGTTTTTAAATTAGCAAAAAGGTAGGAGAATACCTACTAAAAAAAAGTATTTTTTTATGCAATCTTCAAGAAGAAATGTCAGACAAAATAAATCAAAAATGTTCAGCAGGCCAGTTCTAACACACCTAAGGGAATCCCTGCCCAACCCTAGTTTAAAACAGAGGGGGGAAAAAAAAAAAAAAAAAAAAAAAAAAAAACCACCATAAACCTAGCTCCCATTTGTAGAACTTTGGATTTGTCGATTTCCAACACTGTACAACGATCACAATGCTGCTACTTCACACCTTAAGGCCGCTTTCACACTTGTGCGACTTGGGACTGCAAAGTCACATGACAAGTCGTTCCCCAATGATTTCCAATGATAACCATTCATATATGTGCGACTTCAAGTACTACTCTGGTCTGACTTTGATGTGAGTTGAGGTCCATAGACCTCAAGTTCACACAGGCATTCCCTGAAATCGCGGCCACAAAATCATGGTAAAAATCGCTCGACTTTTAAGTCGCAGCAGCGTGAAAGGGGCCCAACTTGTTCTTTTTTATTGGTACTTTCTAGACTTGCATTACTTAATACCAAAGTGAATACACTCTTAGTATGGAGAATCCCAGCTAGAAAAGCTATTGGAAAAACTTTTTACCATTTATCCATATAAATCTCTCTCTACACATACTGGGTCTGCTTATGTCATCTCAATTACACATTTTATTATGTTATCAACTTGTGTAACGCATAGAAAAAACAATGTAATATATCCTCCTATTAACTGCTCCATGTGGATTGCTGTCCTACATAGTTCAACTCAAATATCATGCCATCTAGTGTACTTGAAAAGAAGAGAGCCAGACACACACTGATATCATCAGTGTCTACAAATTTATTGTTCCCGATAAAAAATCACCAAACACCCACTCAGGCCATGCCATTACCCAAAAGGGCTCAATTATAGAGAGTCCCTGCAATTACACCCCTTTGGTAAAATTAAGCACTCTATGCATGGTCTTGGCAGATGTCTGAAGGCGTTTGCCGGGAACAATTAAGTTGTTGAAGCCGATCTCATCAGCACATGGCTCGCTTCTTTGTTTACTACACGTGGGGAGCGCTGACCAGCTCCATTCAGCCACAGGAACAACCACACTGCAGGTTTTGACTGGCAGCTCTCTGGCATTTATCTAGTGTGCTGAAAAATGGGTATGAGCCATAGATGCTAGCAAGAGTGCTTGCCTATGCACAAACATATATAGTGTAATGCCCAGTACACACGGTCAGATTTTCCGACGGAAAATGTGCGATAGGACCTTGTTGTCGGAAATTCCGACCGTGTGTAGGCTCCATCACACATTTTCCATCGGATTTTCCGACACACAAAGTTTGAGAGCAAGATATAAAATTTTCCGACAACAAAATCCGTTGTCGGAAATTCCGATCGTGTGTACACAAATCCTACAGACAAAGTGCCACGCATGCTCAGAATAAATAAAGAGATGAAAGCTATTGGCCACTGCCCCGTTTATAGTCCCAACGTACGTGTTTTATGTCACCACGTTCAGAACGATCGGATTTTCCGAAAACTTTGTGTGACCGTGTGTATGCAAGACAAGTTTGAGCCAACATCCGTCGGAAAAAATCCTAGGATTTTGTTGTCGGAATGTCCGATCAATGTCCGACCGTGTGTACGGGGCATTAAAGTGTATGATTTTTGCAGTACTCAACTTGTGGCCATCTATACCTTTCTCTGCAGATAGAACAAGTTAATAGATTTTCTTAAGTTGCTCAGATCCATCCTTCTTAAGTTGCTCAGATCCATCCTTCTGAAGGGCATATTGGGGGAGGTTTAATAAAACCGGAGAATACAAAATCTGGGGCAGCTCTGCATAGAAACCAATCAGCTCCCGAATTGTATTGTCAAAGCTTAATTAAAAAAAAGCTAAAGTTAGAAGCTGATTGGCTACTAAGCAGACCTGCACCAGAGCTGAATATATTTCTCAGGTCCTCAATAATGCTATGTGCAGTTCATGAAGTCTTATGCATTTCTCTCAATCAGGTTATGTGTTGTCATACAAAGTTACCAAAAATGTATGCTGATGTAAATATCCTACATGAGAAGAACAAAAGCTGCACCTTGTAATCCAGGGACTGTTGCAGCTACTGGGTGTCTACCCCAAGCTCAATGTTGCTGCAAACCAAAACATCCAATATATGGGGTAACCAGGAACTCCTGACGCATCAATTATAAACAACTTCTGGGGTTTCGTCCCTTTTAAACACACTCCGAGCGCAATGTATGTCAAACATCAGATGTCAAATGATTGATGTACACGTGTATCATCCAGAAGCAATCATCCCAGACAGTACTTTCATAACAACATTCATATTTCCAGAGTTTCTGGAGCTCTGGTTACCTGTATGTCTGGTTTGGGAGTGAACAGGCTCTTGCTCTGCATAGGGGTTGGAGCATCTTCCTCAGGAAACTTAATCACCAAATCAGCCTGAATAAGACCAACACAAACATATTACTACAACATTATTACATTTTTAACCAACATTAAACAGTTTTTAGACTTTGGGCATAACACACACACAGGGCACGTGTAATAAGTTCAACTCCTCCACCCTCCCCGCAACCCTCTGGCCACTTCCTGACAACGCTCGGCTAATATTTTATTATCACAGGAGCTGATCTTTATAGTCCTGAGTAAACAAACGTATGCAGAACAGCATCTGCAGTATCAATGAAAGTTAAAGATGAGCTCCAAGCTCCCCCCAAATAATTAAAAGTCAGCAGCTACAAAAATACTGTACTGAACACACTGCCAGGGAACACTTAACCCCTTCCCTGCCAGTGCCATTTATTCAGTGATCAGTGCATTTTTATAGCACTGATCACTGTATTGATGTCACTGGTTACCAAAAAGTGTCACTTAGGGTCAGATTTGTCTGCCGCAATGTCGCAGTCCCGCTAAAAAGGGAAAAAAGAAGGGTTTCAGGAGATCATAGAGGACATTACAAGAAAGAAAAAAAAACCAAGAGCAAAAAAAAAACAAAAAAAAAAACAAAAAAAAAAAAAAAAACCAAAAAAAAACCAAACAGTAAGAATCAAGTTTGGAAAAACAGATTACAGGTCCACCAAGTAGTGGATGTGTATGAATGATTTTTGGAATCTTCAGATTTAGCCAATTAACTTATTATTAGTGCTACACGAACTGTTACATTTCTTTTGCTAACCATGAATTTGATTTCTTGTTCACAGTAGGCCTATATAATCTGCAATCATATAAAATTATTTAATCCAAAAACATTTTTTTTTAAATACGAGTTTCTGAAAGATTATGGTGCAAGACCTCTTGTCAGCCACATTAATTTCATGTTTATCATTGCAGCTGGAACATGGAAAGCCATTAATAAACACCACATACCATATTCCAAAGTATTGGATTCTCCAGGGTAGCATCTCCTACCATCAGGAACAGAGTATACGTTCCAGATGCAGAGTCAAACTCTGACTTTCTTTCAGTTGGGTCCAACTCAAACCGGTAGGTGCCCTTGGTGTCTGGCTCAGCTACAAACACAACTTCCTGGCCTGTTTTTTGGTTGTGTAGCCGAACGAATGTCTAAAAAGAACAAAAAAAAACCTTAGCATCTGATCATAAAAAGTGTGAAGAGTTCATATGAATAAACCATCACCAGAGACAGGACACAGATACGTATGTAATGATAAAAAGGGAAATTTGACTTGCTTGTAAATTTGACACAGGGCTTGTATTCATAGACCATGGGTTATACAGTATGTTGGCTACCTTCAGGTGATTGAACACTGCCCACTAGTGTACTCTCAAATAATCCCACCCACTCCACTTGAATCCATTTTTTTTTTTTTAGCATACAAAGGAGTGACCAGAGGAACAAAGTACAAAAAGCTTTTTAGCTTAATTGTACAGCACAGGAAACTGGACTTCTAAATCATAGATGAAAGTTTTTCAACCAGGATTCCATGGAAGTACAGGGTTCCTTGAACAATGTACAATATTTGCCTCTTTGATAAGTTCCCACTGACACCATTAATCTTTTTTTTTTTTCAGTTGTCTGTAAGAGAGGATTCTTCCCAACGACCACAAGTGTAAGCATTCTTCCTACTGACCATGGCACCAATGTATCATGAGTTGTAGACATAGTCATTTTTAGAAAGGGTTCCCTGAGACCGCAAAAGTTATTTCAAGGGTTCCCCTGTGTTGAAAAGGTTGAGAAAGACTGTTATAGATCATGAGACTATCCAAAGCAATAAGCTCAAGCGTGGCCAGCAACAAAGCAAAAGAACTGCCAACAGGCCCACAAAAAAATAACAAATAACAGCTTAAAGCATCTTTCGGCTGAATCCAGCATCTACCTAGTATCCTATCCATGCTGGAAAGCCTAAGAGACACTAACAAGCCTGGTGGGTAAAGGAGGAACTCTCTCTTTAAGGGCATAGGCCCTGGAAATAAGTTATCTGTTTCACCTGGCAATGGTGGAGCAGGAAGCAAGATGGCCTTTATGAGAGCCCCCAGGGAGAACAAAAAACCGGAATCAAACGGGGGGCGTGGCTAGAGGAGAGCGGCTGCTTAGATCCACAGCTCCGGCTCTAAACATCCATCCTGCAGGCATCCTGGGTCCAATCACCTTACAAGTGGCACGGAACCCTTCCTATAGACGGCGGGCACCTGTTCCAGGCATGATAGTAAACAAATACGGCCACCCACGCCCCAATCTGCGGTGGAGCAACTGGCCCAGTTCAGACGGCAAGATGGCGCCGATTCTTTAGCCACGCACGAGGCCGCGCTGCAGCCAACTCTATCCTCAACACAGATCTCTGCACAAGGGGTGAGTGACTATATCTGCAGCCTTTCACACCCAGGCTACTCACCTTTTGTACTGTTTGTTGGTCTTATAGCAGCACCATCTTGAATTTCAATGCATTTTAGGGTGTGCCTCCATAATATGTTTTTGTATACTCACCTATCACCCCTAGACTCCACCCTGCCTGCTCAGCGGACACCACCTCCCCCAGCCCCTCCATAGATGAACCCACATTGGCAGAAATCATGCTGGCCATAAAAGACTTCAAGGCTTCTCTCACTGTACAAATGGAGAGCATCCATATTGATTTCACCTTACTGAAGCAAGACGTGCAGAACCTGAGGGACAGGACAGGGGAGCTGGAGGAACGTGTCAGCTCCCTGGAAGATACTGTGCATCCTTTAACTGCGACTGTACGCACAGCCACAGATGGGCTAGTGACCCTTTAGAGCTAAATTGTACGATTTGGAAAAACGCTCCCAAAGGAACAATCTCAGATTTGGGGGGTTCCCGGAGCGATCCGAGGGTTCCCACCCTATTCCTCCATAAATGGTTGCGTGATGTTTTTGGGTCGGAGGAGCTCTCGCATGCATTTGAAATTGAGCGTGCGCACCGTACCCCCCCCCGTGCCCTCCACAACCAGGGGCCCAACCAAGATCTCTGATTGCGCAAATAGTCAACCTCCTTGACAAAGTCGCTATCCTGCATCTTGCCAGAGAAAAAGGTCTGCTTAAGTTCAACGGCAATTCCATCTCCATATACCCCGATTTCTCAGCAGAAGTGCAACGTCAGCGCATGTCCAATGTGGCCGTAAAAGACCGTCTTCACAATGAAGGCCTCCCCTATGCGATGCTATTCCCTGCTAAGCTGCGGATCATCTATGAAGGCAAAGCTCACTTTTGCTCCTGTCCTAAAGAAGCTATGGCCTTGTTCATCACGCCGGTCTGATCCCAAGCCAGGGGTACTGAGACTGACTGGACTCTCAGGTTTTTTTGTTGTTTTATATGCTCCTATAGACACCTTTTCTCTGCTACTATTGCATCCTTACTATAGACAATACTGTAAACTATGTTATATGTGGTATGCTGTAAAGCTCGAGGACTCTCCTCATGCTACTATACTAAATAAGACTCTCTATGGCTGAGGTGTTAAAACTAATTTTCTGGAATGTCAGGAGTTTGAACTCACCTCACAAGCGGTCCCTAGTGTTTTCTTATTTAAAAAAACATAAGCCTCGTATCATTTGCCTTCAAGAGACCCACCTTACTGATATTTCGTAACGGACTCTTAAACGTCCCTGGTTAGCCACCAAATACCATGCCATCTACACGAACTACAGTGGAACCTCAGATTACGAGCATAATCCGTTCCAGGAGTATGCTCATAATCCAAAGTACTCGCATATCAAAGCAAGTTTTCCCATTGATTCAATAGGATGCAATACCGCATGCAGCCAGAGGTGGGGGGGAGCCGGAGAGCCTCGGAAACAGCCGAAAAGGCCCGAGCACACTTCGGCGGACCTCGGCAAACCTCGGAAAGACTCCGTTCACGAGCCTTTCCAAGGCCAGCTGGGCCTTTCTGCGCATTTCCGAAGGCCGACAATCGGCGACTTTCGGCTCTGCTCCGGCGCCCCCCACCTCAGGCCAACAGTGGTACTGCACACCGCTTTTGGCCTGAATCCTGCTCGTTTTGCGAGACAACACTTGCAAACCGAGTTAGGATTTTTAGAAATACAGTGCTCGGTTTGCGAAACGCTCGTTAACCTCGTTACTCGCAAACTGAGGTTCCACTGTATTCCCGGGGGTTTCAATCCTGCTGGCTAAGTCCCTCCCAGCAGAAATTCTGCTAGTAAAAATGGACCCTGCAGGACGTTTTATTATAAATTACCCTTCGTATAGTCTCCATAGTTTTTACACTGGTGAACGTATACGTTCCCTCCCCCGTTTTCTCCAGATATTCTCTCCCACCTGTCCCTCTATTGTCCAGATCCCCTGGACCCCTATTGTTTATAGGCGACTTTAACGCTATACTTGACTCTACTGTGGACCACTTGCGGGGAGGGGGCAGACCCTACCCCTCATTTGTTGATTGGACTCAGGTATATGACCTCACTGAGCTGTGGCGATGGAAGCATCCAGATGATCAACAGTTTTCCTGTCACTCTGACTCCTTCCATACTATGTCTCGCATAGACCTGGCATTCGCCCCGGCAGAGGTTCTCCCTCTTGTTCAATCCGTTTCGCGTTTATCTCAAGGAATCTCTGATCATGCCCCTATGTCTATTGATCTCCTCTTCCTGCTGAGAGCAGGCCCTCGGGTTTGGAGATTGAACTCTCACTGGCTGGAGGATGAGATCGTACAGAGTAAATGCCAGAAGGGCATCACTGACTACTGGTGAGTGAACCAGGGTTTCACTGGAACCACAACGGCCTGGGAAGCCTTCAAGGCCGTGTTAAGGGGAACCTTCATGTCTATCACTGTTATCCTACGCAAAAATGCCTAACAACGTACTAAGGAACTAGAAAATGCATTATTAGTGGCAGAGGCGGCCTACGCCCAAACCCCCGGTGCGGCTACGTTAACCCCGTGGCTGCAAAGCCGCAGGGAGTACGAACTCTGCCTGCTAGACCTCACTAAAAAGCGGATGCTCTATGTCACCCAGAAGACGTTTGAACATGGTAATAAAGTGGGTCGCCTACTTGCATATTTCACCAGACCTCACCGCCCCCTATCTCAATCCCCAGGATACTGGTCTCTGGGGACCAAATCAGTGATGTTATTCGCTTCGATTTATAATGCACAACCTCCTTCTGTTCTAGGGGCTGACATAGGAGCATTCTGTACTTTATGGTTTGGATTTTGTTGTTTTTTTATTTGTTTGTATGTTTAGAAAATGCAATAAAAATATCTTTAAAAAAAAAAAAAAAAAAAAAAAAGGATTTGCTAACAGAAACCATGGTTTGCCAGGTAGATGCTGACAACATCCATGCAATTTTGGCAAAGTTCTTTGGTGTGTTTCGGAGCAGGACATAAGGAAGGACAATGCACCCTCATTGAGGTAGAAATCTAAGAACACCTTGGGGAGAAAAGCAGGTTTTGGTCTCAAGACCACCTTGTCCCTGTGCAACACAAGAAAAGGCTCCTCACAAGAAAGCTCAGAAGTCAACTCAGAAACTTGCCTAACAGAAGCAGTGGCCACCAGGAAGGCAACTGAGGCTTGACTTTTGGTTCTGCGCGCATGGCTAATGTAGACCACTGCTGTGGCAGTGTCTGAAAACGCCCTGAGTGACCTTGCAAAAAAAAAAAAAAAAAAAAAGGGGCTGTACTGACAATCTGATGTAAACTCCCCACCGACCAGTAAGGCTGGCATCAGTTGCCAAGGACATGGTGAATAGAAAATTGGTTCTCTCGCTCCTCACTGGCTCAGATACAGCAGTAGGAGCTATTGGCTTCCAATGCTGTCAGAGCCAGTGACAAACCGAGCAGAGCGAGTATCCACGAGTGCCCCCATAGCAAGCACAGGTTTGCACAGCACAGGTAAGTATAACAGGTTTGTTATTTAAAAAAAATAAAACACAAAGCTTTCCTTCACTTTAAGGAGGCAATCATTTCTCGAAGAAAGATTTTGGCTTGAGCTGTGTCCAAAAGTAGGTTCAGGTACTCCTGACAGTGTGAAGGCTTGGAGAGCAGACTTTGGAAAGTTGATTAGTCAAAGATTTGAAGGAACTGAATAGTCTTTTGGATGTGTACCGACAATGTCACAGTGGAGGAGTCCTTCAGTAGACAGTCATCCAAGTATTCTCTGGCATGAATGAAATGGGTCAGCAGAAGAGCAAGAACCATGGCAAGAACTTTTGCTAACACTTGGGATGCAGAGGAGAACCCGATTAGTAATGATACAATTAAGCAGTGCTGGTTCCCCCAGCAAAGAATAGAAGCATTGTTGTGCAAGGAAGATGAGGATATGAAGAGTGGCATCTTGTAAATCTACTGATGTAAGAAAGCACCACCGAGAGAAGATGACAGATCTTGCCAATTTCCATACTCTCTAAATTTGCTAGGTACCGAGAACGGGGAATGGTGGTATAAAAAAGCATAACAGTTTATTACAAACTTAATCCATTTTTTTATTTTTTAGAAGTCCAAGGTTGACAGACACACAAATTGGACATCCTTGTAACCAAAGGGCCAAATTGTCAATTAAATTCAAAAGTAATTTACATAAACTGCACACACTCTCTAAAATCAGGTGCCAGACACCTTAAAAGGGTGTATTCCTGCTTAAAAGAGAAGTATGGGAATTGTCCCTCCCCACTGTTTTGACATGAAGTTTTCACTGAAGGCTTCCTCCACTTATTTTTTTTTTAAACATAATCTAAATTGCTCAGGGCTGTGATGGGTGTGCTTTCGGGTTTCTACAACATATGTACCTGATGTGGTGTTAGACTGGCCCCTGTGTTCACATCAGCAAGCTGGAAAGACAAAGCAAAGTTCTGGTGGCCATCAGCAGTGAAAGGTCCCTTGGCTTTGGAGGGGAACAAAACCCTACAGAAGAGAGAAATTTACTAGCAGTTTATCATGGATCTTTATGAAAGACTTTTTTTGTTTCTTTATTTACCTCGAAGTTTTAGGAGAGATACTCTGGTCTTTGTCTACAACAGACAGGTCAACATTGCTGATTCCGACCTCGGTGGACACTTTTACCTTCAGCTGCAAACACATTATAATTACAATTACTACTCCGCAATAAGATTATTAAAACATTAAAAATGTCTAAGGGGCATTTTTATTTTTTTAAAGCGTTAAATATATCATTGAAACGGTTCTGTTTAACAATTACCAGACATTCGAAACAGGACATGGGCGCTTCTATCTCAGAAGTAATCAATTTAGTTCATTCATATCGGACTTGAAAAAACATTAGCCTACTACAACAATGCAAATGTTTGGTTTGATAGAATTTGGAAAACCTGGACCACTTGGTATAAGAATAAGATGTGATAAATCAATACATCTGTTTCTATATGGTCAGTAGACTTATGTATTTAAATATAGATATATTGCTTGTCTGGAAATACTTTTGTCTAACTCTATATATGTATATATTCTTTACTTTTTGTTTTTCTTTATGAATTGTAGATACCATGTAATACTAATACCATCTTACAGATTACTCTGACAATGTATAAAGAAAGTTGTATCGCTTATGCAAAAAGTTTAATCAATAATGTATATCCCCTAAGGCCCCATGTACACGGGACGATAAGGCAAAGTCCTCTGAACTAATTTTTTTGACACCTTGAAACCTGCGTTTAAAACAACCGTTTAGCCGCGTTTGCGTCTAGAAACGTTTATTAAAATTACCTCATTTAAGACCCTCCCCAAGCTAAAAAAAAAAAACATTGTAGTTAACCATTTCAGTTATTTTGACCAGAGTGAGTAGCAGCAGCAGAGAGAGCAGTTGTCTACTTGTATTTGCCTCTATTTCTGTGCTTTTTTTTTGCAATGGATCCCATAATAAGCATATGTGAGGAAATGCTCCTGACGTTGCTCTTGATGAGGCTAGAACGACATAGAAAATTGTGTGAGAGGTCCAGAGTCAGAGTTCGTTGCTATTGGACCCATCCTTTGATTGCGCAGCGAATGTCGGCAGGATATTTTGTAAACATGTACGAATAGCTGCGTACCTACCTCAATGGTGGGGTCATCTTGGTCAAATCTGAACATATGGGTCAAATTCCAATTAAAGTTTGGATACAGCAATGCTAGTGGTGTATTGCATTGTATCAAGGGATGGTCTATGAATCATCGCAAGTAATTAAAACATTTAACTATATTATGTTTTTTCATTGTTTTCCCATCATATTTTTGTCAGGTCTAAAATATAGGGTACCTTTAAAAACGCTTATTAACTAAAACGCGTCTAAACACAGGGAACCGCGTTTGGCGTCTGAAACGTGGAAATCTTCTGCGTCTAAACCCATTTTTTTGCTTCCAAACAAACGCTGTTAAACGCAAATGGAAAAAAACAGCAATAAACGAGACTGTGTACATGGTCACATAGGATAACATTGAATGAGTTCAGGGGCAGTTGAAAAAAAACATCCAACTGCCTCTGAACGTGCGTTTAACAGCGTCCCGTGTACATGGGGCCTAAAGCAGGCCTCAGCCATTCTAAATGTTGGAAGCTAAAGAAGCAAATTTGTCTCAAGGTAGGAGCACATTTGTTTTTTCCTACCTCTACTCTACCATACCCTTTTTTACAGCATCAAAACTTTGTTTTCTGTAATCCTGCTATCTATGCCTCTCATTTTACTGTACCCCTTTGTGCATTACTTTTATACCCTATTGTCATTTTACATTGTAAAACGCAATGAAAATCTTTGTAAAGCAAAATTTAGTTTTCTACAAAAACTGGGAAAACATTACTAGTAAGACAGGGCCATGCAGGGCAATTAGGTATAATTATTTTACCAATCTTAATAAATACGCCCATAAAGATTATTCATTAAAAACCTTTTACGATTTTATTAATAGCCATGTATAATTTTACTTCTCTAAGGGAGAGAATGCACAGCTTGTCATCTGTATCACTAAGCTAAAAAAGACAGCTTTGCTCTACATCCTAAAACGTGTTCAAAATAGCAGAATGAGGACACAGTGTCCTACCGAGTTACACAATTTCATTCAAGAGTCTCTCGCTCATCTCAAGGGGCCGAGAAACGGGGAAAGTGAGAATTCGGTGACATCATTCACAGCTCGAACCTTACACAGACAGGCATTCTAAGTGGGTTATTAGGATAATTAGGTTGTACATTCGAAATGAAAGGGTCTCGGAGCGCACTACATCACACAATGCAGCACATTCACATAGACAAGTTGACACGATAAATCGCAGGTCTTCATGTCAGACAAGGAATTAAGGTCATACTCACCTCAACCTGATTTGCCATGTAACGACTGTCACCCTCCACACTTATGGAAAAGTCGTAGTACCCGCTAGCTGGTTTGGAATCCATGAAATTCAATTCAAATAAGTCTCTAATAAAAGAAAAGGCATGACTTAACAAGTGGGGCATAGGTCTTAGCTACGAAGTGATTAAACATGCATCAGAGATGAAGTGAAGACAAAGTGATGTATGGCAAGAGCTTAAACCACTATGTGTACCCCGGGATGGATTACCATTACAAGCATCTGTGGGCAGAAACCCTGTTGCATCCAAAGCAACACCCCATTTTAGAAGCACCTTTTTTTTTTTTTTTTTTTTTTACACAGAACGTTTTTTTGGTTTTACTGGTCCTAACCTGATCTAGGATATTGCATAATTACATTTATAGATGAGATAACAATTTTTACTGATGGAGGAAAAAAAAAAAAAAGTGTGTAGGTAACTATACAGGAGGAAAGCAGCCCTGATCCACAAAACAGTCAAAGCAAATACCAACATTTTGTAAATTAGAGCAGAAGCAGGCACCCCCCAAAACCCCTTTGGAAATGACCAGGCCTCTTGATAGGCTATTGGGCTCAGGACTACACTATAAAGATGGCGATTCTAGGAACAGAGCCATTCGCTGCAGATTTTAGTAAGGATTTTTTAAAAATTATTTTTACAAATTTGGATTACTTTACAAAAACATGTTAAAGTGGAACTTCACCCATAACAACTTGATAAAAAAAAATAATCTTCTTTTGCAAGGAACATGCATTCCACATGAATAATTATGCTACAAATATTAATGTGGGCTGTAAATTGCCTCCAGTATTGCTCCTGTCTCCTCTTGCTGGAGGCTGCCAGCTGGCGTTAAATCGATGGGTTTAGTTCCGCTTTATGATTTACTAATCATAAAGTGGAACTAAACCCATCGATTCAACAGTTTAAAAAAACAGCTACATTCCTGAAATGCCGGGTTGTCACTGTCACATATGCTTGTGTCCTCAACTAAACTGTCAAATCATCAAATGGCTGGTGTCATAACTGATCATATGTGCAGCACCATGGCAGTTGCAGATCAAACAGAAGCAGCTTCCTTGGCTTTAAAGGATAGGAGGCTTTAATCTTGCTTTAGAACCAGTTCACACCACATGCAGTCGAGTGCATTTTTTTCTGCATCAAAAACGCATGGATAGTAGGTTATATGGCTTTCAAATGGCATAGTTCACACCATAGTGTGGTCAGTCTAGATGTGTTCCAGTTCCATAAAAACTGGACTATATTGAAAAGTGGTAAAACGCATCAAAAACGCACTGGATTGCACCTATAAATGCACCAAAAAACACATGTCCTTATTAACCACTTCCTTCCCCGCCCATAGTCAAATGACGTCTGCAGGAGGGCTCTTCCATCCTGGGCGGGTGTCACATGATGTCCTCGGCTTCCCGGCCATCTAGGGGGCGCGTGCGCGCCGCTCGGGAGCCGATGTACATGCCTGAGATGTCTGCCGGGCACCCGCGATTGCCGGTAATACTGAGCAGCGCTAGAGATGAACACATGGAGACAGACCTCTGGCAGAATTTTCACATCTGACACATTCTGGTGTGTGCGATAACCGCCCTTACCTCTCCCCCATACATGGTGGAACGAGTCCTGCACTTATATTTGGATGGCTGGGTTGTCGCTGTGATCTTTCCTGTTTGGGTACAAAAAGCACTGTAGCCTTACACGCAAGTGTGGGCAATTGGAGCTGGTGAGTGAATTTCCATAGGGAGTGGGTCCACTCAGCACCTGGGTGTGGTGGAAGTTGTAAAGAAGATATCACTTTTTGAAAGACTTTATCACAACAACCAAAAGGAATTTTTTGCTCTTAAAAGAACTTTTTTGTTACGGAAAAGGTTTTTGTAAATTAAGTTGCAGTGTATTTTTTGTATAATTTTTTTGTAGTACTTTTTGTATGATTTTCACTCATCACTTGGTGTTCACTATATACATATATTTTTACAATTGTACAGATGTATAATTATTTAGTTAAGGATTCACTTTAAGGGTGTAAATATTGGTTTGCAAATAGCGCCACTGTTTTTCACGTATAGGTTTACACGTTATAGAAGAAAACACTTTATTTAATTTTTCATATAAAGTGGCAGCTGTAGTTAGGTTGGTGTTTGAAAAAACTCCTTTTAGAATTTTTTCGTGTATACTCCGAGGCGCAGTGGTGGTAAACAAGGTATAGGTGGGCAGTGATACTTTGTAGATCAATCCGTAATACTGAGCAGGGACCTGGATCTGTGTGTGAGAGAGTGTCAAAAGCATCCGATATATCCACCACAATGTCACAATCACAAACCCCCCCCCCAAAAAAAAACCATCAAAATCGCAGATCACCAACTAGTAAAATAAAAATGAATAAAATATATATATATAAAATTTATTTCAGGTACTTGTATAGCGCCGTCAATTTATGCAGCGCTTTACATATACATTCACATCAGTCCCTACCCTCAAGGAGCTTACAATCCAAGGTCCCTAACTCCCATTCATACATGCTAGGGACAATTTAGACAGGATCCAATTAACCTACCAGCATGTCTTTGGAGTGTGGGAGGAAACCGGAGTACCCGGAGGAAACCCACGCAGGCACAGAGAGAACATGCAAACTCCAGGCAGGCGTATGTATGTGTGTATGTGTGTATATGTATTTTTTTTTTTTTGCATTCATTTGGTTTGCAAAGAGGTCCACCTGAGGAAGGCCCCCAACTCTCAGTGATCGTCTCAAATAACTCTTGGTTTAATGACCATTCCGCCTCCCTTACTTGCCTTCTGCTGAGAAGGTCTGCTAGGGTGTTTTCCGTGCCTTTCAGATGAACTGCGGACAGCGAGACCAAATTGTCCTCTGCCCAACTCAGCATTTGATGAGCTAGTTCCATCAGGGTCTTGCTCCTTGTGCCCCCCTGCTTTGTTAAGTATAATACTGCTGTCATGTTGTCTGACAACACCTGGACATCCTGTTTTTTTAAGGCCTGCTGGAAGAATAGGAGGCTTAGATGGACAGCCTTTAACTCCCTCCAATTTGAGGACCTTCTTGCCTCTCTGGCTTAGACCAAACTCCCTGTCTTGTCTGCTCTTCGAGGTGAGCTCCCCACCCCCATGCGCTCGCATTTGTCGTTACTCTCAGCATTACTGAAAAAGTCCAGGGGAGTCCTTTTGAGATGTTACTTTGGTCTCTCCACCAAAAAAGTGACCATTTTGCCCTTGTTCCTATTTTGAACTTCTTTTCCAGAGGTTTCTGGTGTGTCCAATTTAGTAGAATGTCTGCCTGCAGAAGTCGAGCATGTAGCCTGGCCCACTGCACTGAAGCGGTTAACAGACCTAAGACTGACATGGCTTCCCTTACTGAAACCTCTGTGTTGGTGTGAAGTGTTCTTAGAGCCAACTGCATGTTTTTCTACCTTCTCCTGTGGGAGGAAGATTCTTTGTTCTACTGAATCCATTTCGTATCCCAGAAACCTCACTCGATGAGATGGTATCAGATTTGATTTCTGGAGATTCAGAAGCCAACCTAGGCTGTTTAGAGTAACCCCAGGGAGGTTATTTGCAGATTGACCGCTACCAATCTTTTGTTTCTGCGAACAGAAGTAGATCGTACAGATAAGGCACTTCCCTTCAGTCTCAGGGACTCCAGAGCCTCTGCCATCACTTTCATGAACACTCTGGTGGATGAGGAAATGCCGAAGGGCCATGCCCTGAACTGAATGTGCCAAATCTCTCCCCCCACCCCCAAACTGACTGCTAGTCGCAGGAATTTCTGCGATGTAGCTGCAATTGGTATATTAGGATAAGCATCCCTCATGTCGAGGGATGCCATGTAACAGTTGGGGGTGAGTAATTTTTTCACAGAGAAAATCTTTTGTACTTTATAGATTGGTTCAGAATCTTCAGGTTGAGAATCGGACGAAATTTTCCAGATGGTTTCTTGATCAAGAAAATTTGGGAGTAAAAACCCCTCACTTCATGGTCCTTCGGGACTTTGGAAAGAACACCCTGTTGCATTAGTTCTCTTAGAAGAAACATCATCGCCAGGGCTTTTTCCTGATCCCTCAGAAGGTTTGTAATGTAAAACCGGCTTGGGGGTGTCTGAAAATTCTAGCTGATATCCTTGACTGATTAGATTCAGAACAAACGGGCTTTTTATTGCTTTTTCCCCATCCTGGCAGGAAGGCCTGTAACCTCCCGCCTACTGGTAGATGGTTGTCATTGCTTTTTTGAGGTTTGCTCAGGGGGTCTAAAGAGCACCCCTCCTCTGCATCTCCCTCTGAGGATTCCAGGGTCTTTTCTGGGTCTGATCGTTTTCTTTATGGGCTTGCTGAAAAGGACGAAAATTCTTCCTTTGCTGCACCACTTTCTTCTGTGGAAAGGATTTCTTCTTGTCCGCCCGTTCTAGCAAGGACGGTCTCTAATTCTGGTCCAAACATCAGGTCTCCTGTAAAGGGAATGCCGTACAACTTTACCTTTGAAGCGGAGTCCCCTGACCAGGTCTTAATCCTGGCTAATTAACAAAGGCTGAAGACCTGGCCGACATTCTGATGGATGCCGCCGAGGCGTCTGCCATGTTTTTGACCGCTTTTAAAAGGATAGAGAAGGACTCTAGCTAAATCTTTCCTAGAGGTGCCTGCTACCACATGGCCCTTAAGTTGTTCCAGCCAGCAATCCATGTTTCTGGCTACTACTGTAGTGGCCATTGCCTGCTTTAGGTTAGATAAGGATGAGTCCCAGGCTTTCCTTAACAGTGCGTCTGCTCTTTTGTCCATGGCTCTTTAAGTACGCCCATGTCCTCAATTGCTAGATCAGTCTGTCTAGACACTTGGGAGAAGGCAGCATACATTTTAGGTCTATTATTCCACGCTTCATCCTCCTCAAAAGGAAACCTCCTTTTGAGGGCTCTAGAAAATAAACTAAGTTTTCTGACTCCTTCCATTCCTTAACTGTACCGGTCAGAACTTCATGGACAGGAAAAACTCTGTTTTGTCTCCTCTAGCCCCGGTACATTTTGTTCTGTAATGACAGCTGGGCTTTCTCTTCTTGAATTTCCAAAGTGGTATAGACTGCTTTTGGCAAGTCATCCACTTCTTCTAGAGTTAGTTTATATCTAGACGTTCTCGTCTCCTCTTCCCCTCAATCTTCCTCTGAGTCAATTGTTGAGGGGGGAATACTCTCTTCCTCTGACTCACTTTCAATTAGTCTTGAAGTGGTAGGAGGAAGACTGGACTAGGAGCTCTGTTCCTGGCTGGAACTCTCTGGCCCTGTTTCTTCATAAGGGACCGTACTGTCCCTAGGGTCTCTAATTCCTTTCTCACTGAGGAAAAGAGCTCCTTACACTCCTGTGTGGATTCTTCCCTTACTAAACCAGCAATGCAGGATCTGCAAAGCAGTTTGGCCCATGAGTCCCTTAATGGGTTTTTGCATGAAGGGCATTTTCTTCCTGCAGTTCTGTTTTGGTGGTGGCATTCTGTTAGATGGAAACAACCCCCATACCTCTATTAGCGAGATACTACTGAAATAGAGAGACAAGAAACATGGTGCCCAAAGCATACTCCCCACCATGCCCCAGAGTTTCCCTGCATGCTGAACTGTTAACGGAACGTGTCATCCTAGCAGACAGCTGCAGGCTCTAACCATCACACCAAACAAAACCACCACCACCCAGTGAAGAACAGGAAAGAGGTGCCTCTGCACCTCTCCTACCTGGGCCTGGCCGAGAACCTGGATGCCTGCATCTGCCATTGCTGCCGACGACACCGCTCCTCCATCACGAGCGCCGCAGCAGCTGCCTGTGTGCTGCTTAAATGAATCTCCTCTGGCATCCATTGCTCTGGAGAAGAAGGAAAACCCAGCCAGATGACCCGCCCCTTCCTCTTGCGTTCCAGCAGCCGGAACCACGTGCTGCTATGCCCCGCCGGAAGTCTCCGCCCCCCAGAAATGACGTCACCTGCCATCTGGGACTCGGCGCCGACATGTTGCACGACACTCCAACTGAGCACAACCGTGCCCCCCCCCCGGGGCGGACGACCACCAGCAGACCCTTACTCCCGTGAGCCGGCAAAAGAATGGGCACCGGAGCAACCCCCCTCTCATGTGGGAGGGAGCTGGGCTGGTATGATAAGAAAAAACAAAGGTACTGCCAAAACCCCCTCCTTGGAGAGAGCACAGCCCCTCTGGTTCCCCAGCAGTGCTTCCACCACAGCAGAGAAAACACTAAAACTGATGGCATGCAGCTAATTTTAAAGGGGTGTTGTCACGCAGTGTTTCCTGTTAAGAGGTGGAGCTACGCTCTCTCCAAGGTACTGTCCTGAAAGGGGAAGGGAGAAATATGCACTAGAATGCATCAAAAACGCACATATAAAAAAGCATCCGGAACATTTCCATGTTGTGAACTGACCCTTAAGGCGGTCAGATGGGTCTCTACAAACTCAACAGTGCTTAAAAATGGAGAGAAACTGAGCATGTGCAGAGCAGGGTGAGAAAGAGCATTACTGAATTTTAAACAGTATAGACACTTATTTTTAATGTTGTACATAGCTATACCTGCAAAAGAGACCAACCTGAAGTGATCTAGCAGGATTTAATTTTCTGACGTTTCACTTGGTCTTGGAGGGATAACAAAATGAAGGCCAAACCAAGTGATGAATTACTTGCCCTTCCTGGAGGAAAAAGCTACTCCAAGCTCCCTACATTGCAGGCCACATGTCAGCAGGCAATAAATCATATGGTTCCTGCTGCAATGAAAGACCAGACAATCTGAATTCTAACTGTTCACTTCAGTACAGATGAGCCTCGTCTATACAATGATAAGCCCAGTCAACAGAAATGACCAAAATAAGTGTCCAGGCCTGCAGACTTGTGGCCAGCACTGAGGAGAACCTGAAGCAGCAGCATCTTTTTTAAGGAGAGCCATGTAGTTCAGCGCTGCTAGAAGTCTATTTACACGAGCAAGACGGGGAGACGACTGCCAGCTTGAGCTAAAGGCAGATGTATTTCAGGAAGTAAATGCTACATAAAGCATTTGCCCTTACTCAAGATGGTCACAGCCATTGCTTTTGAACTGAGGGCAGAACAAGCCTGGAGATCCCTCTTCTCCATAGTCCGGAGGAGAACCACTGCCCATTTTTACTTCTAAGACATTCTTACTCTCTAAGATGCCCTTTTAAACCCAATCATATTACTGACATGTCGCTAATTAGTTAAATTCTACCTACATTAATTTTACCTTATTATAGGCTTACCTATAGGTAGTTTAAATATCTCCTAAACGTGCGCCGTTTAGGAGATATCTACTATACCAGCCAGTGACATCACTGGCACATGCGCTCTGAAGGAACAGCCACCCATGCCATTCCTTCAGAGCCCTGCGGCGTGAACGGTAGCTCCCGCGCACATGCGCGGGTGTGACATTGCGGCTCTAGCCAGTCACAGAGACGGAGGCCGCAAACCCTGAAGCAAGACGGGTGAAGATGAAAAACAGCCTCCAGCGATCAGCGTTGAAAAAAGACACAAGTCCAACCTGTGTGTTTGCTTTTATGTCAGTATTACATTGTATATCCCTGTATGTTGTGGTCGCTCGTGCTTATCTAACGGTTTTAAATTATCAATGCTCCCTGCTGAAATCACTGCCTGTGGAAGAGAATTCTACATCTTTACCGCTCTTACAGTAAAGAACCCTCTTTACGCAGTTTATTGGCTTTACCTTGCAGGTAGGGGGGAAAAAAAAAGTCCAGCAGTTTACAGCCGCTTTAAACATTTGATACAGTCATGGGCGAAATTGTTGGCACCCCAGAAAATTTTTCCAGAAAATCAAATATTTCTCACAGAAAAGTATTGCAGTAACACATGTTTATTCCCTTTGTGTGTATTGGAAAAAACAAAAAAAATGGAGGAAAAAAAGCAAATTTCTTGGCACCCTTTCAAAATTGTGGATAAATAAGTTGTTTCAAGCATGTGATGCTCCTTTAAACTAACCTGGTGCAAGTAACAGTTGTGGGCAATATAAAAATCACACCTGAAAGCAGATAAAAAGGAGAGAAGTTCACTTAGTCTTTGCATTGCGTGTCTGTGTGTGCCACACTAAGCATGGACAACAGAAAGAGGAGAAGAGAACTGTCTGAGGACTTGAGAATCAAAATTGTGGAAAAATATCAACAATCTCAAGGTTACAAGTCCATCTCCAGAGATCTAGATTTGCCTTTGTCCACAGTGCGCAACATTATCAAGAAGTTTGCAACCCATGGCACTGTAGCTAATCTCTCTGGGCGTGGACGGAAGAGAAAAATTGATGCAAGGTTGCAACGCAGGATAGTCCGGATGGTGGATAAGCAGCCCCAAACAAGTTCCAAAGAAATTCAAGCTGTCCTGCAGGCTCAGGGAGCATCAGTGTCAGCGCGAACTATCCGTCGACATTTAAATGAAATGAAACGCTATGGCAGGAGACCCAGGAGGACCCCCCTGCTGACACACAGACATAAACAAGCAAGACTACAGTTTGCCAAAATGTACTTGAGCAAGCCAAAATCCTTCTGGGAAAAACGTCTTGTGGACAGATGAGACCAAGATAGAGCTTTTTGGTAAAGCACATCATTCTAGTTTACCGAAAACGGAATGAGGCCTACAAAGAACACAGTACCTACAGTGAAATATGGTGGAGGTTCAATGATGTTTTGGGGTTGTTTTGCTGCCTCTGGCACTGGGTGCCTTGAATGCATGCAAGGCATAATGAAATCTGAGGATTACTAAAGGATTTTGGGTTGCACTGTAGAGCCCAGTGTCAGAAAGCTGGGTTTGAGTCAGAGATCTTGGGTCTTCCAGCAGGACAATGACCCCAAACATATGTCAAAAAGCACCCAGAAATGGATGGCAACAAAGCGCTGGAGAGTTCTTAACTGGCCAGCAATGAGTCCAGATCTAAATCCCATTGAACACTTGTGGAGAGATCTTAAAATTGCTGTTGGGAAAAGGTGCCCTTCCAATAAGAGAGACCTGGAGCAGTTTGCAAAGGAAGAGTGGTCCAAAATTCCGGGTGAGAGGTGCAAGAAGCTTATTGATTGTTATAGGAAGCAACTGATTTCAGTTATTTTTTCCAAAGGGTGTGCAATCAAATATAAAGTTAAGGGTGCCAAGAATTTTGACCAGTCCATTTTTGGAGTTGGAGTTGTGTGACATTATGTCCAATTTGCTTTTTTTTTCCCTTTCTTTTTTTGTTTTGTTCCAATACACACAAAGGGAATAAACATGTGTATATCAAAACATGTGTTACTGCAATACTTTTCTGTGAGAAATACTTGATTTTCTGGAAAAATTTCTGGGGTGCCAACAATTTCGGCCAAGACTGTATGTTATCTAGTGATAGTAAAGTTTGCAAATCATTGCATTCTGTTTTAGGTAGATTTTCCAACAGCATCCCAACTTTTTGGAATTGGGGTTGTAGATATAAATACCATTATTTAATCCATGCATTTGTAAATTATTATTCCACGATTTTATATACAAGAAGCGTCACTAATTTCTTCTACATATCGTTCTTCTGTAATCCCATGTACATCAACACGCTAACTGTTAGTGCCAGTTCAAACAGGGGCGACTTGTCAGACGACCTAGCCGACTGACAAGTCGCCTCCCGTTCTATACAATGGAACCGTTCTAATAGGAGCGACGCAAGTCGCTCCGACTTAGAAAAAGGTTCCTGTACTACTTTGGGGGCGACTTGAGGCGACTTGCATAGACTTCTATACAGAAGTCGTTTTGGAGGTCGCCGTGGAAGTCGTTTTGGAGGTCGCCGTGGAAGTCGTTTTGGAGGTCGCCGTGGAAGTCGTTTTGGAGGTCGCCGTGGAAGTCGTTTTGGAGGTCGCCGTGGAAGTCGTTTTGCAGGTCGCCAAGTCGTTTTGCAGGTCGCCAAGTCGTTTTGCAGGTCGCCAAGTCGTTTTGCAGGTCGCCAAGTCGTTTTGCAGGTCGCCAAGTCGTTTTGCAGGTCGCCAAGTCGTTTTGCAGGTCGCCAAGTCGTTTTGCAGGTCGCCAAGTCGTTTTGCAGGTCGCCAAGTCGTTTTGCAGGTCGCCAAGTCGTTTTGCAGGTCGCCAAGTCGTTTTGCAGGTCGCCAAGTCGTTTTGCAGGTCGCCAAGTCGTTTTGCAGGTCGCCAAGTCGTTTTGCAGGTCGCCAAGTCGTTTTGCAGGTCGCCAAGTCGTTTTGCAGGTCGCCAAGTCGTTTTGCAGGTCGCCAAGTCGTTTTGCAGGTCGCCAAGTCGTTTTGCAGGTCGCCAAGTCGTTTTGCAGGTCGCCAAGTCGTTTTGCAGGTCGCCAAGTCGTTTTGCAGGTCGCCAAGTCGTTTTGCAGGTCGCCAAGTCGTTTTGCAGGTCGCCAAGTCGTTTTGCAGGTCGCCAAGTCGTTTTGCAGGTCGCCAAGTCGTTTTGCAGGTCGCCAAGTCGTTTTGCAGGTCGCCAAGTCGTTTTGCAGGTCGCCAAGTCGTTTTGCAGGTCGCCAAGTCGTTTTGCAGGTCGCCAAGTCGTTTTGCAGGTCGCCAAGTCGTTTTGCAGGTCGCCAAGTCGTTTTGCAGGTCGCCAAGTCGTTTTGCAGGTCGCCAAGTCGTTTTGCAGGTCGCCAAGTCGTTTTGCAGGTCGCCAAGTCGTTTTGCAGGTCGCCAAGTCGTTTTGCAGGTCGCCAAGTCGTTTTGCAGGTCGCCAAGTCGTGCTGCCCCTGTGTGAACCGGGGCTAAGGGAAAGGGGCAGCACCCATTCTCTGAGGCATTTGCACTGTCCTGTGAATCTAACACTAGGAAACTCCTGACAGGAGGAAAGAACAGGGATTACCTTATCTGTGTTCTACCATTTCATTCTACAATAACTTTTGAAGTCAGTCCTGGACCAGGCAACATTGCTTTAAGTAATATTAAACCCAAAAACTAATACTGTATATTGTAGTTTATAGATGTAGTGGCTGCATTCGTTTCTTTTTTTCTTACACATTGCCACTTGATTTGGCCAGTAAGTAGCCTGGTTCATATTACATATATTCAAAATACAAAATTCCTTCAGCAGGTACAGTTCACATACATATATTTCAACTACAATAAAACCTTAGTTTGGAGAGTAACTTGGTTTGAGAGTGTTTTGCAAGACAAGCAAAATGTTTTAATAAATTTTGCCTTGATATACAAGCAATGTCTTGATATAAGAGTAGCGTCATGTCACAACTGAGTATAAAAAAAAAAGAAGAGAGGAGCCTCTAAGTGTAGCAATATGGTTACATTTAATGAAGGTACAACATTTAGCAACTTACTGCTACACTTAGAGGTGCCTCTCTTCTCTTTTATACCCTGTAAAAAAAAATGCTTTGATATACAAGTGCTTTGGATTATGCATGTCTCTGGAACAAATTATGCTCGCAAACCAAGGTTTTACTGTAATTTAACCATTTGCTGGAGAACAGCTTCAGAATCTTACTAATTACTGGCCATTAACACAGGTAAAGAAACTGCATGTATGGAGAAAAACTAACAAACCAAGAATTACAAAACGGAAAGTTTTAAAAGCTGCCCAAAACAAAATCGCTTACCCAGCAACTGCAAATGAAGCATGCTGCAATACTGTTGCTTTGGTGGTGCTGGACTTGGCTTGATTCACTGTTACTTTGGCTTCTGTCAACGGCTGAGAAAGGACGTTTGTAACTAGCAACTAAACACAAGAAAAGAGAGATTAATACGTTTTCCCAGATAAGCTTACCCATCAAATTTATCCCAAAGCACTGACAATGGCTATATAGATATCAATTAAACCTTTGATCTTCAATACTCAAATCACGTCTTTCAAACAGTCACTGGATGTTAAAGCGGTTGTATACCTTTTTTTTTTTAACTTTTACCTACAGGTAAGCCTAGAATAAGGCTTACCTGTAGGTAAAAAAAAGATCTCCTAAACCTGTACGATTTAGGAGATATTCCCCTTGCAATGAGCCGCTGACTGCAGCGGCGCATGCGGACAGGGGATTCTCGGCTGACAGCCCGGCAAACTCCGGAGCTTGCCGGACAGAAGTCTCCCGCGTGCATGCGCGGGAGTGACGACATCGCGGCTCCGGCCACTCACAGCGCCGGAGCCGCGATATCCGGAAGACACGCCGAGGGGAAATGTCAGCTCCCTCGGCGTAGACAGGGTGAGATGCCGGCGCCTCGTTCTAAGGTAAGTATCTCATAATGAGCTAGTGTGCGGTGCATACTAGCTCATTATGCCTTTTCCCTTGCAGGTGTAGGGAAAAAAAAAAAAAAAGCCAGCGGGCTTACTTCCGCTTTAAGTGTCAGTTCTCATTTAAAATGTTACTAAACCCACATCATAAAAAAAAAAAACTGTTAGTAAATGGTGTATTACATGCTGTTCATACTCACCCAGCCACTATGAAATTAGTTTTCTGCATTGTGCAAAAAATCTGGTTGATCCTGCTGTTTCTCGACCTTTCCGGGATTTTGCAGAGCAGTGTTGGCAGCTCTGCACATGCTCAGTTTTCAGTATATTTCTATGCCGAGCATTTCCTCCCCATCACATCTGAGCAGCCCATAAGATTCTACAGTCACACATGTGTATAATACGTATTCACTGTGGTAAATGACAGCCCACTCCCGCCCTCCTCCATGCCCACTAACAAGCTAAAAACAATGGAATGGGATATTACATGTAGATTATTACATGCAGAGGCTTCTCCTCCCGGTTATTCTAAGACACAGGCTGGAGGGGCGTGACACAGCCAATGACTGGCAGAAATCTGCTCACTCAATATTATTTCCAAAAAATAATAAATATTTGATTTCAAATATATATTTGTATGATGATTTAAAACAGTTTATGGATATTTTTTATTTTTACTCTGTATTCCAAAGGCTGTTTTTTAATTTTGAACATGAAACATGAGGACTATAAGCTCCTTATGTTTCCCTGCAGACAAGCATGTGACAGTTGTATATGGATTAGGAAAAAAGGTACTTTGATACTTTTTTTTTTTTTTTTTAAATTAAAATAATTACAGTGCCATCATCCACATACAGAAATAGAAGGGAGAATGTAAATTAAACAGTGTGTTTAGTATCACTTTTATGCACCTTAAGGAGAGGCTGTTTGTGAGACACAGTGGCAGGTCCATCAGGCACCACTATGAGGGGAAGGTGGTAGCGATTGTGGGATAGAGCAGAGGCTGCATACGCCACACTGAAGGCTTCTGAGAGGGAATCAAAGTTCTTCCTGCTAAAGATGGCATTCACCAGCTGGACTATCTGTTCCTGAGAAATAGAAATGCGAGAAATTTCAGTACCAAACATTCTTGACCCATCAATCGTCATGCAGCACAGAACAATTAAACAGTTTTCTACTCCTTTACCTCCTTTAGAGCGGGCTCCACGCCAACGTGGTCTGACAGGCTGTAAGTAGCTGCCACAAACAGAGCAGTGGCTTCAAGACCTTCCTCAAACTGTAGATACTGACCGCCCAGGTCATCTAGACGTGCCACTAGATCCTGAGGCAAGAACAAAGACAAGCTTTTAACAAGCAAAACTTTATTTTATAAAGAGGTTTATCTTTACAGAAAACGTAAATAAAAATAAGCTTAAGGAAAAAAAAAAAAAAAAAACAAAAAAAAAAAAAAATACTGAGGACCTTTAAAGCATAGTCCACCTGTCAGACCAGGTTTCCGATTAAACCGATTTAGGGTAGAACATAAAAACACGGTTGCATAGCCCATCTCAGCCATTCACAGAGAACAAAAGTATAAAATGACACTGGAAAGATTTTGTTTAATTGACATGTTGATTCTTTGGCTGGGGTTTGTTTTAAAGGAGAAGTATAGCCAAAACTCTTTTGGCTGTACTTCTTTGGATCACAGGAGTGCAGAACGAACTGCACGCCTGTGGCCCATTTTCAGCTAACAGCAGGCCAACACCAAAGAGCAGGTCCAGGCTTGGGAAGATCCTGACTTTACATTGGGGATCCAACCAGATGCCTTGATCGACACCTGGCTCAGCCTCTTGGCAAGTCACTGAGAAGCTGAGCCAGCCACTCCTGCCTCCCCCCCCCCCCCACAGCCCAGCGCTCCAGTGAGTGCTGGAGGGGCAGAGCAGAGAGACTGACAGACACCAGCTCTCTGCAGCCGGAAGACTGAGAGCTGAGCGATCAGTGGTGTTTGATCGCTCAGTTCTTGGTCTGGACAAGGCGGGGGACAGATGCTGCATCCACCGAGGTGAGTATCATTTTGTTTTTTTCAGGAATCCCAGACTTGTCTTTTAGGCTGGGTTCACACTATTGTGAATTGGATGCGGCTTCCCAATTTGCATGTCAGGAGACTGTGACCAGCTCTCAATGGAGCCAGTTCACACAGCTCCAGGACGGCGGAGGAGCGAATTGCACAGAAGTCATGGGTGTGCCTTTGGCTCTGTTTCAGGTCCAAATTCAGCCCAAAATTTGCACCGAAAGCGAACCTGAAAACGGTGAACAGGGACGCACCGGACCTCTGCTGTGAGCCGATTCGCACGGCAGTGTGTACCCAGCCTCAATTTAGAAGAGATTTAGCACGTCTCTTCTACAATAAAGAGCCCGTCTGCTCATATTTTTTTCACTTTTCTGCTTTACAGCCACATGGTCATTAATAAGGAAGTGGAGGAGCTACCAATCCATTTCCAGCTGTAATTTTCCTAACGCACTTCAGAAATATATTTGCAAAAAAACACCCATTTGGCTTTTTTTGTTGAGTTTTGTACTAAAAAGGGCAGGTTTATTATGAGCACTTCACTCTTCCCATTTAATCAGGAAAGAAAAAACATCTGATCTTCACTCATTAACAAAGATTTCCTTACTTCTATTTCTTCCACAATGCTACGCAG